>NC_083235.1:3190243-3393935 GCF_032191835.1 Heteronotia binoei
CATCGATTTATACAGGGCATTATGATACTGGCTGATTTGTTTTCAGTTCCCTTCCTAATAATTCCCAGCGTGGTGTTGGCCTTTTTTATTGCAATCGCACACTGTCTTGACATTTTCAGTGAGCTATCTACCACGACCCCAAGATCTCTCTCTTGGTCAGCCTCTGCCAGTTCACACCCCATCAACTTGTAGTGTAGCTGGGATTCTTGGCCCCAATATGCATTACTTTGCACTTGGCTACATTGAACCTCATCTGTCCCGAAGATCAGATCAAACAGCAGCAAAAACAACATCCTGAGTCCAAGAGTGCCCTCAACTAGACAAGGAGTCTGTACATACACAGCCGGGTGGCCGTCAATCAACTTCACACACTGTTCAGAAAACTGGCAGCTTGTTGCCATTTTCAGGGGATGAGAAATGACAGAATCAACAGACAACTGAATCTTGGAGTTGTACCAGGAGACACATCCATTCATGCATAGCGACAGCCATTAGCATACAAACTTATCATAGAATCCTAGAGTTGGAAGGGACCTTAAGGGTCATCTAGTCCAACCCCTGCATAATGCAGGAAACTCGCAAATACCTCCCTGTAAATTCACAGGATCTTCATCACTGTCAGATGGCCATCTAGCCTCTGTTGAAAAACCTCCAATGAAGGAGAGCCCACCACCTCCCAAGTAGGAAGCCTGTTCCACTGAGAAACCGCTCTAAACTCACAAACACCTTCCCCTAAATTCACAGGATCTCCATCACTGTCAGATGGCCATCTAGCCTCTGTTGAAAAACCTCCAAGGAAAGAGAGCCCATCACCTCCCAAGGAGGAAGCCTGTTCCACTGAGGAACTGCTCTAAACTCACAAATACCTCCCCCTAAATTCACAGGATCTTCATTGCTGTCAGGTGGCCATCCAGTATCCTATCTAGCTTCTAGTCTACATCTTGACTCTCTCGAGTCCTAACTTCAACTGCACGGAGATCTAAGGGCTTAACACAAAGGGCAATAAAACTGACCAAATGTTTTCCCCTAGACCACCACCCAAATATATGGATTAGCCTATTAGGGCTCTCCCTGAATGGTCACTAGCATATTGACACCCAGCCTTAGCGGGAAGTACTGAAGGAGGATGGGGAAATGGCTGAGAAGCTGAATGCATTTTTTGCCTCCGTCTTCACCGTGGAAGATGAGAAGTGTTTGCCCGCCCCAGAACCACTAATATTGGAAGGGGTGTTGAAAGACCTGAGTCAGATTGAGGTGACAAAAGAGGAGGTCCTACAACTAATAGACAAATTAAAAATTAATAAGTCACCGGGTCCAGATGGCATACATCCGAGAGTTCTGAAAGAACTCAAAGTTGAACTTGTGGATCTTCTAACAAAAATCTGTAATCTTTCATTGAAATCTGCCTCTGTTCCTGAGGACTGGAAGGTAGCAAATGTCACCCCCATCTTTAAAAAGGGTTCCAGAGGGGATCCAGGAAATTACAGGCCAGTCAGTCTGACTTCAATACCGGGAAAGTTGGTAGAAACCATTATCAAGGACAGAATGAGTAGGCACATTGATGAACACGGGTTATTGAGGAAGACTCAGCATGGGTTCTGTAAGGGAAGATCTTGCCTCACTAACCTGTTACATTTCTTTGAGGGGGTAAACAAACTTGTGGACAAAGGAGACCCGATAGATGTTGTTTACCTTGACTTCCAGAAAGCTTTTGATAAAGTTCCTCATCAAAGACTCCTTAGAAAGCTTGAGAGTCATGGAGTAAAAGGACAGGTCCTCTTGTGGATCAAAAACTGGCTGAGTAATAGGAAGCAGAGAGTGAGTATAAATGGGCAGTCTTCGCAGTGGAGGACGGTAAGCAGTGGGGTGCCGCAGGGCTCGGTACTGGGTCCCATGCTCTTTAACTTGTTCATAAATGATTTAGAGTTGGGAGTGAGCAGTGAAGTGGCCAAATTTGCGGATGACACTAAATTGTTCAGGGTGGTGAGAACCAGAGAGGATTGTGAGGAACGCCAAAGGGATCTGTTGAGGCTGGGTGAGTGGGCGTCAACATGGCAGATGCGGTTCAATGTGGCCAAGTACAAAGTAATGCACATTGGGGCCAAGAATCCCAGCTACAAATACAAGTTGATGGGGTGTGAACTGGCAGAGACTGACCAAGAGAGAAATCTTGGGGTCGTGGTAGATAATTCACTGAAAATGTCGAGACAGTGTGCGTTTGCAATAAAAAAGGCCAATGCCATGCTGGGAATTATTAGGAAGGGAATTGAAAACAAATCAGCCAGTATCATAATGCCCCTGTATAAATCGATGGTGCGGTCTCATTTGGAGTACTGTGTGCAGTTCTGGTCGCCGCACCTCAAAAAGGATATTATAGCATTGGAGAAAGTTCAGAAAAGAGCAACTAGAATGATTAAAGGGCTGGAACACCTTCCCTATGAAGAAAGGTTGAAACGCTTAGGGCTCTTTAGCTTGGAGAAACGTCGACTGAGGGGTGACATGATAGAGGTTTACAAGATAATGCATGGGATGGAGAAAGTAGAGAAAGAAGTACTTTTCTCCCTTTCTCACAATACGAGAACTCGTGGGCATTCGATGAAATTGCTGAGCAGACAGGTTAAAATGGATAAAAGGAAGTACTTCTTCACCCAAAGGGTGATTAACATGTGGAATTCACTGCCACAGGAGGTGGTGGAGGCCACAAGCATGGCCACCTTCAAGAGGGGGTTAGATAAAAATATGGAGCAGAGGTCCATCAGTGGCTATTAGCCACAGTGTGTATGTGTGTGTGTATATATATATATATTTGGCCGCTGTGTGACACAGAATGTTGGACTGGATGGGCCATTGGCCTGATCTAACATGGCTTCTCTTATGTTCTTATGTTCTTATGTTCTTACGTGCAAACATTCTCATTGGCTCTACCGACTCACTGGCTAAACATCAGCATGCATATACAAACACTTAATTAACGCATGACAACAGGAAGTGAAATGGCATCAGAAACCAAACACAAAAAACCCCACCCAAATGATATAAAACACAGACAGTTGGCTGATTGGTTGAGATTTGGTCTTTATTCATACAGTACTGAAATGCAACATGATTTAAAAGTACATTTTTTATTTAATATAAATACATTATCAGGATAATAATTTATTTATAGCAATTGTGGGTGGAGTGTCCGTCATCTGGCAACCCCAGAGGTGGTGTTGCGCTTGCCTGCCTCTGCGTAGCAAACCTGGACTTCGTTGGGAGTCTCTCATCCAAGGACTAATGCTTCGCTTCCAAGATCTGACAAGACTGGGCAAGCGCTAGCCCAGGGGTGGCCAAACTGTGGCTCGGGAGCCACATATGGCTCTTTCACACATGCCGTGTGGCTCCGGAAGCCCCCACTGCCCTGTTGGTCTTGAAAGCACTTCTCCAAGCCACGCCAGCTGGCAGCTTGGAGAATGCATTTAAAATTAAAGCTGCTTTCTTTCTACCTCTCCCTCTCTCCTCCCTCTTACGTTAAGCAAGTTTGGCCACCCCTGCGCTAGCCTGTGCTAGGTCAGGGCCAAACATAAACAGAGGTGCTTTGCCCTTCCCTCCCTCTGCAGAGCCACCCAGGACTTCCTTAGTGGTCTCCCATTCAAGTATGGACCACAGCGGACCCTGTTTGGCTTGAACAATCAGGGCAGCTGCACAGATTCTAGGCCACAACAAGTCAAAATAGCACCTTGAATCGTGAGCCAGCTTATTTCTTTATAAAAGGTACAGTTTCTTCTCTGGTTAAAAAAGAGAAGACGACTACTTTACAAGTGACCCGCTATTCCGCCTCCAAACTTAAAATCAATTAAAAACATACCAGTTTGCAAAAGGCCATTACAAGAAAAGCTTCAAACTGTAACTTGTCTGAAGCAAAGATTCTTGGATCAGCTGACGCCCAGAAATGCATCCCGCAATGAGGGAAACGGGGAAACTGCCAAGTCCCCTCCGTTCTTGCACGCACGCGATGCAATGATGTCGCCCGGAAGTGACGACATCATGCTGGCAACACCACTCAAGGCTGCTCTAGGCATTTCCTGGAAAACTCTATGGTTTTCCCAGACGCTCTAGCCATTTGGGAGGGGAATACTGTAGAGTATTTGTACCATAGAGTTTTCCCTCCACAATGGCTAAAGCGTCCAGGGAAAACCATAGCGTTTTCCCGGAAATGCCTAGAGAGACCGCTGTGCGGCATCGCTGGCTCGATGACAACACTTCCGGGTGATGTCATCGCGGCGGCAATATCGTGAGAGGTTCCCCCTGCCGGTCCAATGTGCTCCACTGGTAGGGTTGCCAATCCCCAGGTGGGGGCAGGGGATTCCCCGGTTTGGAGACCCTCCCTCTGCTTCAGAGTCGTCAGAGGGGAGGGGAAGGAAATGTCTGCTGGGAACTCTATTATTCCCTATGGAGATTTATTCCCATAGAAAATCATGGAGAATTGATCTGCGGGTATCTGGGGAGGCTGTTTTTGGGGGGTAGAGGCACCAAATTTTCAGTATAGCATCTAGTGCCTCTCCCCAAAATACCCTCCAAGTTTCAAAAGGATTGGACCAGGGGGTCCAATTCTATGAGCCCCAAAAGAAGGTGCCCCTATCATTCATTATTTCCCATGGAAGGAAGGCATTGAAAAGGTGTGCCGTCCCTTTAAATGTGATGGCCAGAACTCCCTTTGGAGTTCAATGATGCTTGTCACAGTCTTGATCTTGGCTCCACCCCTAATGTCTCCTGGCTCCACCCCCAAAGTCCCCAGATATTTCTTGAATTGGACTTGGCAACCCTATCTGGTGGGTTAAGAACCTCCCAGGTGGGGGAATACCTGCCCGAACTGGGGCCTTGGCAACTGTGACAGAAATTTTGCCTGCTTCCTGCCACCAGATCAGCAATAAAAACTACAGAGCCCGCCTGTCTCCTTTTTCTGCCCTCTTCATTTTCGTCTTGTCTTCTTTCTCGTGCAGCTGCTAGTTTTCTCCTGGGCAAGTTCCATTTGCAGTTCTGGTTATTACCTACACAGCTTTCGGGGGCGTGCACACAAATAGCCAGAATAATTGGTCTAATTGGTGCCACTGGACTCAAGACTTTTTGTTTTATTGATGATAGCACACCTTGCCCTAGATGTCTGCATTGCTCTCCACAGGGCGCACTTTTTTTTTAAGAAAAGGCCCAGCAGGAACTCATTTTCATATTAGGCCACACCCCTGGGCAGCAGAATCGGTCCAGGAGGAACTAATTTGCATATTAGGCCACACCCCCTGATGCCAAGCCAGCCGGAACTGTCCGTTCCTGCTAAAAAAAGCCCCTGGTTCTCTAATCTGAGAGCCAGTTTGGTGCAGTGGTGAAGTGCGTGGACTCTTATCTGGGAGAACCGGGTTTGATTCCCCACTCCTCCACTTGCAGCTGCTGGAATGGCCTTGGGTCAGCCAGAGCTCTCTTATCTGGGAGAACCGGGTTTGATTCCCCACTCCTCCACTTGCACCTGCTGGAATGGCCTTGGGTCAGCCAGAGCTCTCTTATCTGGGAGAACCGGGTTGGATTCCCCACTCCTCCACTTGCACCTGCTGGAATGGCCTTGGGTTAGCCAGAGCTCTCTTATCTGGGAGAACCGGGTTTGATTCCCCACTCCTCCACTTGCACCTGCTGGAATGGCCTTGGGTTAGCCAGAGCTCTCTTATCTGGGAGAACCGGGTTTGATTCCCCACTCCTCCACTTGCAGCTGCTGGAATGGCCTTGGGTCAGTCAGAGCTCTCTTATCTGGGAGAACCGGGTTTGACTCCCCAGTCCTCCACTTGCAGCTGCTGGAATGGCCTTGGGTCAGCCATAGCCCCGCCAGAGGTTGTCCTTGAAAGGGCAGCTGCTGTGAGAGCCCTCTCAGCCCCACCCACCTCACAGGGTGCCTGTTGTGGGGGAGGAAGGTAAAGGAGATTGTAAGCCGCTCTGAGTATAAATCTGCAATTCTTCTTCTTCTAATCCTGGAATCCTGTTGCTATTTCATTGGCCATTGGTTGTTTTCTGCAGTCTGTTTGCCCTGCCTTATGCTCCATAATCCACCCTGAATTATAGATACACACAATAAAATAAAGGGGAATCACGTGGGGAAGCCTGAGGTGCTAGAACTGCTGCAGAACGTTAAAGGGGCAGAGGACGAAATCTACTCCGCTTAGAGGATCCTGCAAAGCTCATCAATGCAAGCACTACCTTGAGACTTTCTAAAGCCACATCTATTTATTTGTTTATCCGTTAAAAAAAAAATGTTTATGGTGCCTCTTTAGGGAGCCTGCCCAAATTGGCTTATGAAATAAAATACAAAAAGTAATACATTAAAAGTTATTCCAACGCAGCATTTAGGAAAAAAAACCAACAGATGCGGTATAAAAACATTCAGCACCCTTAACATGAATTCAGTAGTTTTCAACCGAAAAGCATACCTGGAACCACATTCTAGTTGTGCAAAGATAAGAAATCCTGGGCAAGCTTTACAATCGCCAGCGGAGTTTCTCAAAAAGGAAACCCAGCTGACTTTCAACGGCGGCAGTTCGGCAAGCTGCCGCCCTCCATGCAAATCTTCATTATGAAGTTACATTTCCAGGGGAAGAGTTACAGCAGCATTCTCTCTGAGGCAACAGGGAGAAGCCTGGCTTGCAGAGCCAAACCCGGGGCCAAGTGACAGGATACATCTGACACGGGTCAGTTCACATGTGCACAGTCCCTGAGTCAGAGATACATGGAGGAAATTCATCTTTAAAAGGGCTCATTTGCTTGGCACAGTGAAGGGGAGGGTGGAGCTGTTTTTGCCAGTGGAGAGAAGAAGAAGAAGATATTGGATTTATATCCCGCCCTCCACTCCGAAGAGTCTCAGAGCGGCTCACAATCTCCTCTACCTTCCTCCCCCACAACAAACACCCTGTGAGGTGGGTGGGGCTGGAGAGGGCTCTCCCAGCAGCTGCCCTTTCAAGGACAACGAAGGGCAAAGAGGCCTCCTTTCTGCTGGTGAAAGTGGCATTAGAAGGAAACCAGAAGCTCCTTCTGCCTTCTCAGTTTGGCGTAGTGGTTAATTGTGCCGACTCTTATCTGGGAGAACCAGGTTTGATTCCCCACTCCTCCACTTGCACCTGCTGGAATGGCCTTGGGTCGTCCATAGCTCTCGTAGCAGTTGTCCTTGAAAGGGCAGCTTCTGTCAGAGCTCTCTCAGCCCCACCTACCTCACAGGGTGTCTGTTGTGGTGGGGGGAGAGGCAAAGGAGATTGTGACCACTCAGACTCTGAGATTCAGAGTATAGGGCGGGATATAAATCCAATATCCAGCACTTTTAAAATGGGGGTTCCCCCAATGGATATCTGGCTGTGAGTCCGGTCACACACACCCCTGACCCAACGTGTGTCAGGCATTACCATTTTACACCTTGAGTTTGCTGGCACCATAAGTTGCCAAGATAATGAGCTTCCAACTTAAAGGCAGTGGTGAAAAGACTCCTATTCAGTTCTGGACCGCTAATGGGCCCATGAAGGGAGCAGAATGCTTTGGGGGCACGTTCATGCACTGTGGGTTGTTGTTGCATGAATGAAATCCGTTAAGCGCATGCGCAGGCACAGCACAGTAAAACTGCGGGACTTCAAAGGTCGACTAATCAATAGTTGTTCACTGAAACACAGTGCCCGTCGATGTTCCCTCTAAGCTGTGGGGTCTTGTGAGCAAAAACTCTACTTTGTGAGCTACTGGCCTTCAAAATGTGAGCCGCTGCATACATTAGCTTGCTCTGGGGGTACCCTTCCTGAGCCAAGACAAAAATGCGTGAGCTGGAGACTCAAAAACTGTGAGCTAGCTCACACGGGAACTCAGCTTAGAGGGAACGCTGGTTCCCAATACCCCAAAGCATCCCAACCTACACCAGACCATCTCCAGATGTTACCTTCTGCTTTAGTAGAGTCAGACACACACAGCTGTGAGTCATCGTGCCCCGTTCCCATAGTAGCCCAGCTCTCAAACAGATCCATCACATTCAGGTTGACATTTTCAACAGAAAATAAGTATAAGCTATAGCGTGAAAGCCCTGGGTCTATCTCAGGACAACGCTATCAACAGCACGGTCCCTCCGAGCTGCGGTTTGGGGCCCGGAGAAACGATTGGGGATGCCTTCGCGTCAAGTATCGCTCGGAAAGAATTTGCCAAGAGCTTTCGAAATCCACTCCACTTCCGGCATAGCGGGAGAGCAGACCCTGACCCCAGTCGCTTCTGAGTCACAATTCCCAGAGACCGGGGAGAGACCAAAGACAGTACCGTCGCCAAAATACCAGAGGGTACCATTGCGTTGACTTCCGGCTGGGGCGTTGCTTACTGTCAGCATCACGTAAAGTGAATCGCCCTCGGCCAACCGAAGGGGCGAGACAGCCATGAAAGCAGACAGCGATTTGTTGGAGCGGGAAGAAAGGTGCAAAGGGAGGGTGAGGATGGGGTCTGAACGGCGGCCCGTCTTACGATGGATGGTCAAGGTGGCGTTTCCCTTCTCCTTCGAAGAGCTTTTGAAGACGTGAACAGCGCTCAGTTGGGCATAGATGCGGTAGAGGCCGTGATTCTTAATCTTCAGCATGTGAGTCGCAGGGCTGTATTCAAATCCTGGCCCCAGGTAGACGCCGTCCACTCTGTCACTGGCAATCCATTCCAGCTTCCCTGACTTCATGATTTCTGCAGTTAAAGAACAGCAGATGCTGATTAACATAGAATTATAGAGTTGGAAGGGACCCCCCGCGTCATCTAGTCCAACCCCCTGCGCAATACAGGAAATTCACAAATACTGCCCACAAATACTAAATTCACAGGATCTTCATTGCTGTCAGATGGCCCTCTAGCCTCTGTTGAAAAACCTCCAAAGAAGGAGAGCCCACCACCTCCTGAGGAAGCCTGTTCCACTGGGGAACCGCTCTAATTGCAAGGAACATGATGGGAGGAACTCAATTCTGCCAGTTTCAGAACCAGTGTGAGGTACTAGTTAGGGCTGGGCCTTCTGCGTACCTATTTAAGATTAGGTAGTAGAGATATAAACTTTTTAAAGGCCACAGACAAACACAATTAAAGCTTTTTTTAAAAAAAAACCTTATAATAAAACATGCTTAAAACATTAGCACTCATAGGTCTTAAAGATGCTGTCTTTGTATCTCTCCCCTAGGATCCAGGGAACTGGGCAAAAGAAGCTCTGGCTCTTTCCTTCCTTCCCCAGGGGACCAAGAGGGAGAGGAGCCTCAGCTAATAGACATAAGAGAGGCTAGGCTCAGTAGCTCTGCTGTGCGATTGAGAACGCTTGGCAAAGCAAGCTCTCCCTCTCCCATCCTCCCTAAGTGAGGATTCTCAGCCAATGGAAAAAATAGAGGTTTTGCTCTGTAGCTCCTGTGCGATTGAGCAAGCCTGGCAAAGCAAGCATTGATGTAGAAGGAAGCAAAAAGAGGGAGAAGGAAGCAGGTGACAGCCTGTTGCTCGGGGGCCTGATAGGAGCCCTCTGGGGGCCTGATTTGGCCCTTGGGCGGCATGTTTGACACCCTTGGGTTATGATTTCTGACTAGGATCTGAGAGACCCATGTTCATATCCCCTCTCTGCTCCTTGGTGACCTGGAACCAGCCAAAGACTCTTGGCCCAGCGTACCTCACAGGGTTGTTGTCAGGGCTGGATCTAGGAGGGGGGGCTAGAGTGGGGTGCTTGCCCTGGGCGTTGACAGAGGGGGGGCATCAAATTGGGTATGGAGTCCATTCTGTTCTATGGGACCATAAGATAGAATGGCCCATAAGGGGGCACCATTTTTTAAATTTACCCCCCTTCAAAAAACATGTCGATCCAGTCCTGGTTGTTGTGAGGATAAAATGGAGGAAAAGAGGACAACGTAAGGCCGCTTTGGGTAAGAACATAAGAGAAGCTCTGTTGGATCAGGCCAATGGCCCATCCAGTCCAACACTCTGTGTCACATAAGAACATAAGAGAAGCCATGTTGGATCAGGCCAGTGGCCCCTCCAGTCCAACACTCTGTGTCACATAAGAACGTAAGAGAAGCCATGTGGGATCAGGTCAATGGGCCATCCAGTCCAACACTCTGAGTCACATAAGAACGTAAGAGAAGCCATGTTGGATCAGGTCAATGGGCCATCCAGTCCAACACTCTGAGTCACATAAGAACATAAGAGAAGCCCTGTTGGATCAGGCCAATGGCCCATCCAGTCCAACACTCTGAGTCACATAAGAACGTAAGAGAAGCCATATTGGATCAGGTCAATGGGCCATCCAGTCCAACACTCTGTGTCACACAGTGGCCAATATATGTGTGTGTGTATACACACACATACACATATATAAACATACTGTGGCTAATAGCCACTGATGGACCTCTGCTCCATATTTTTATCCAATCCCCTCTTAAAGCTGGCTATGCTTGTAGCCATCACCACCTCCTGTGGCAGTGAATTCCACATGTTAATCACCTTTTGGGTGAAGAAGTACTTCCTTTTATCTTTTTTAACCTGTCTGCTCAGCGATTTCATCGAATGCCCACGAGTTCTTGTATTGGGAGAAAGGGAGAAAAGGACTTCTTTCTCTACTTTCTCCATCCCATGCATAATCTTGTAAACCTCTCTCATGTCATAAGAACATAAGAACATAAGAGAAGCCATGTTGGATCAGGCCAACGGCCCATCAAGTCCAACACTCTGTGTCACACAGTGGCAAAAAATGTTATATACACACATACACTGTGGCTAATAGCCACTGATGGACCTGTGCTCCATACACTGTGGCTAATAGCCACTGATGGACCCCGCAGTCGACGTCTCTCCAAGCTAAAGAGTCCCAAGCATTTTAACCTTTCTTCATAGGGAAAGTGTTCCAAACCTTTAATCATTCTAGTTGCCCTTTTCTGCACTTTTTCCAATGCTATAATATCCTTTTTGAGGTGTGGTGACCAGAATTGCAAACGGCACTCCAAATGAGACCGCACCATCGATTTATACAGGGGCATTATGATACTGGCTGATTTGTTTTCAATTCCCTTCCTAATAATTCCCAGCATGGCATTGGCCTTTTTTATTGCAACCGCACACTGTCTTGACATTTTCAGTGAGTTATCTACCACGACCCCAAGATCTCTCTCTTGGTCAGTCTCTGCCAGTTCACACCCCATCAACTTGTATTTGTAGCTGGGATTCTTGGCCCCAATGTGCATTACTTTGCACTTGGCCACATTGAACCTCATCTGCCACGTTGACGCCCACTCACCCAGCCTCAACAGATCCCTTTTGTACCTGTTGAGGAGAGAGATCAGGTGTAAATGAAGTCAATGAGTAAACTATCAGTAGGCCTTCTGTCTTGCTTTTCTGGCAACCCAAGCAACGCATGCCAGGAAGAAATCCAGGAAATCTGAAAGGCGTGCTCCAAGGGTGGTCAAACTTGTTTAACGTAAGAGCCACATAGAAAACTGAACTTTTAAAACAGGTCTATGACAACTGGGGGAGAAGGCTGCCGCTGTTATGCTACTGTGCAATTCCGCCAGAAGGACCGCCAACAGATAAATTGTATACTCTGCATAGCACCAATAATCTGTTTTATATTGTTTTAAATTATGACTGTCACGTTGTTTTTTATCTGAAATTGAGATGTTGGTTTTATTATGATTGTTAGCTGCCCTGAGTCTGTTTGGAATGGGCGGGATATAAATTGAAAGTAAGTAAGGAAGTAAATAGATAAATAAATAAACTTCAGATCTTTGAGAGCCACAAGACATGAACATCCAATGATTGAGAGCCACAAGACAGGTAGGTAGGTAGGTAGGTAGGTAGGAAGGAAGGAAGGAAGGAAGGAAGGAAGGAAGGAAGGAAGGAAGGAAGGAAGGAAGGAAGGAAGGAAGGAAGGATATAGGTAATAGATGTTAATAAAATAACTTAAAATAATGAAAGGTAATACTAGTTGCCTGTTAATTGCTGTTGCTGAAAGCCTAGGTTAAAAAAAGGACATTCTGAATAAAACTTGGTTGGTCTTAAAGGTGCCACTGGAGTCCTGCTTTGTTCTACTGCTTCAGACCAACACGGCTCCCCGCCTGGATCTATCTCTAAGCAGAGTTTGTGTGAGTCAGCTCACAGTGTTTTAGCCTCCGGCTCACACATTTTTGTCTTGGCTCAGGAAAAACAGCCCCAGAGCAAACTCATCAGGGGTGCACAACTCCTGGGCTGTGGCCCAGTACCGGTCCGTGGCCTGTTAGCAACCGGGCCGTGAGTTGCATAATTATTTCGTTATATATTACAATGTAGTAGTAATAGTAGAAAGAAGAAGAAGAAGAAGAAGAAGAAGAAGAAATTGGATTTATATCCTGCCCTCCACTCCGAATATTAGCATCTCAGAGCAGCTCCTTTTCCTTCCTCCCCCACAACAGACACCCTGTGAGGTGGATGCGACTGAGAGAGCTCTCCCAGAAGCTGCCCTTTCAAGGACGGCTCTGCAAGAGCGATGGCTGACCCAAGGCCATTCCAGCAGCTGCAAGTGGAGCAGTGGGGAATCAAACCTGGTTCTCCCAGATTAGAGTTTGCACATTTAACCACCACACCAAACTAAAAGAAATAAAGTGCACAGTTGTATCATCCTGAAACCATTGCCCCCCCCCCCCAGCACCCGTCCATAGAAAAAATGTCTTCCACAAAACCAGTCCCTGGTGCCCAAAAGGTTGGAGACCCCTTAACTAAATGATGCAGCATAAGAACATAAGAGAAGCCCTGTTGGATCAGGCCAATGGCCCATCCAGTCCAACACTGTGTCACACAGTGGCCAAAACACCAGGTGCCATCAGGAGGTCCACCAGTGGGGACAGGACACTAGAAGCCCTCCCACTGTGCCCCCCAAGCACCAAGAACACAGAGCATCACTTGCCCCAGACAAAAGAACATAAGAGAAGCCATGCTGGATCAGGCCAGTGGCCCATCCAGTCCAACACTCTGTGTCACACAGAGGCCAAAAAACCAAGGTGTCATCAGAAGGTCCACCACTGGGGCCAGGACACTAGAAGCCCTCGCACTGTGCGCCCCCCCCCCCAAGCACCAAGAATACAGAGCATCACTGCCCCAGACATAAGAGAAGCCATGTTGCATCAGGCCAATGGCACATCCAATTCAACACTCTTTGTCACACAGTGGCCAAAAAAACCAGGTGCCATCAGGAGGTCCACCAGTGGGGCCAGGACACTAGAAGTCCTCCCACTGTGTCCCCCAAGCACCAAGAAGACAGAGTATCACTGCCCCAGACATAAGAACATAAGAGAAGCCATGTTGGATCAGGCCAGTGGCCTATCCAGTTCAACACTCTGTGTCACACAGTGGCCTTAGAAACCAAGTGCCATCAAGAGGTCCACCAGTGGGGCTAGAAGCCCTTCCACTGTACCCTTCCCAAGCACCAAGAATACAGAGCATCCCTGCCCCAGACAGAGAGTTCCAACAATACGCTGTGGCTAATAGCCAGTGCTGGACCAGCACACCAAACTAAAAGAAATAAAGCGCTCCAGATGCTTATCCAGTCCCCTCTTGAAGCACCAAATCAGGGGCTCACCACTTGAATGCCAGGCGTTCACGGGGTAGAACGTTTGCTCTGAAGCCTCCGCAGCTTAGAGGGAGCGTTGGCAGCCCCCCCTTCCCTCTGCCCCCCTGCCAGCCGTCGAGGCTCCCCCCCTCCCTCGCCCGAAGCGCCACTTACTGTTGGGACCGACGTGGACCAGCCGGGCGCCGCCCTGCGACTGCTGCAAGGGGAGAGAAAAAGGGACGGAGGCGCCGTCAGACGAGCCCCGACGGGGCGGGCGTTGGGGGGCCCTTCCCTCCCTCCCTCCCTCCTTGGATGGGGCCCGGGGGGGGGGAGGGTACCTGGGGGGAGGGCGAGGAGCGGCCCGCGGGGGGCAGGAGGGCGGCGAGAGCCCCCAGGGCGGCCAGCAGGGCGGCGCCCTCCAGCAGCAGCAGCGCCCACCAGACGGCGCCCATCTGCGGCCGGCACTGGCAGCCTGCCCTCGGGGGGCCGCGCTCCGACTCCGGCAGCTCCATGCGCGGCGGGCGGGAGGGCGGCGGGCGGCGGCGGCCTTTCAAGGCTCCCCGACGGGGAGGCGGGGCAGGGCGGGGCCGGAGGCGGGGAAGGCTGGCCCGGCTGCCTCTCGCCCGGCCTTGCTAACCTCCAGGTCCGGCCGGGAGCCCGCCCTAGACGCGCAGCGCGCCCGCAGACGGCAGAGGGAGAAGGGAGGCAGGGAGCGGGGCTGATGGGCATCGAAGGGTGCCCGTCTCCTCCAGGGAGGCTGGGGCTGCCAGGTCCAGTTCGAGAAATAGCTGGGGGCTTTGGGGGTGGTGCCAGGAGACTTTGGGGTGGAGTCAGGAGACTTTGGGGTGGTCAGGAGACTTTGGGGGTGGCGCCAGCAGACTTTGGGGTGACGCCAGGAGACTTTGGGGTGGTCAGGAGACTTTGGGGGTGGCGCCAGGAGACTTTGGGGTGACGCCAGGAGACTTTGGGGTGGAGTCAGGAGACTTTGTGGGTGGTGCCAGGAGACTTTGGGGTGACGCCAGGAGACTTTGGGGTGGAGTCAGGAGACTTTGGGGTGGTCAGGAGACTTTGGGGTGGCGCCAGGAGACTTTAGGGTGACGCCAGGAGACTTTGGGGTGGAGTCAGGAGACTTTGTGGGTGGTGCCAGGAGACTTTGGGGTGACGCCAGGAGACTTTGGGGTGGAGTCAGGAGACTTTGGGGGTGGCACCAGGAGACTTTGGGGGTGGAGTCAGGAGACTTTGGAGGTGGTGCCAGGAGACTTTGGGGGTGGCGCTGGAGACTTTGAGGGGTGGAGCCAGGAGTGAGGTTGGGACAAGCATGATTTAACTCCAAAGGGAGCTCTGGCCATCACACTGAAAGGGACCGCACACCTTTGAAATGCCTTCCCTCCATTGGAAATAATGAAGGATAGGGGCACCTTCTTTGGGGGCGCATAGAATTGGACCTCCTGTTCCAATCTTTTTGAAACTTGAAGGGTGTTTTGAGGAGAGGCACTGGATGCTATGCTGCAAATTTGGTGCCTCTACCTCAAAAAACACCCCCCCCCAGATACCCGCAGATCAATTCACCATTCTTCCCTATGGGAATCAGTCTCCACAGGGAATAACAGAGTGTCCAGCAGACCTTTCCCTGCCCCCCCCCTTTCTGATGACCCTGAATCAGGGGGAGGGTCTCCAAAATGGGGATCCCCTGCCCCCACCCACCTGGGGATTCAGCAACACAAAGAGTAACGTGGAAAGGAAAGGAGAGGAAAAAACAAGTCCCAAGGCAGCCACGAAAGGCCAGTCTCAATTATGAAAATATAAAAGTTTATCAAGCGGTTTATGCAAAAGTGCAAGAAATCACCCGGAAAGAAACCCAATGTCCTTTCAATTCGTAATAGTCGTCAGTTCATAGTCTTTATGGTGGAGATCACAAAACGTCTGAGATAAACAGCATGAGGGAGAACGAAGAACTGGATGCACGTGGGCCGGACGAAAGACAGTGGGAGGAGAGTGTTTTGAGACCCTTTCACCTGTGAGACAGAGAAAGCATTTGTGTAACTACCTGTGAGGGACAGAACCAGCTTGTCAAAGCCTTCGGTGAAGCAGGGCAATACGCAGCGCCTCACCGTTGCGTTCTTGTGCTGGGCTGCCAATTGTCCTTAAGAGGTTTGTGTAATGGTAGCTGGAAATGAAGAAGATGTTGGATTTATATCCCGCCCTCCACTCCAAAGAGCCTCAGAGCGGCTCACAATCTCCTTTCCCTTCCTCCCCCACTGTCAAGCAATGTGAATCTGTCTTTAAACAATATAATGCTAATAGTATGATGTTAACTGAATGTATCTGTAAAGCTATTCCAAATGAGACCACACCATTGATTTATACAGAGGCATTATGATACTGGCTGATTTGTTTTCAATTCCCTTCCTAATAATTCCCAGCATGGCGTTGGCCTTTTTTATTGCAACCGCACACTGTCTTGACATTTTCAGTGATGCTGGGAATTATTAGGAAGGGAATTGAAAACAAATCAGCCAGTATCATAATGCCCCTGTATAAATCGATGGTGCGGTCTCATTTGGAGTACTGTGTACAGTTCTGGTCGCCGCGCCTCAAAAAGGATATTATAGCATTAGAGAAGGTGCAGAGAAGGGCAACTAGAATGATTAAAGGGCTGGAGCACTTTCCCTATGAAGAAAGGTTGAAACGCTTGGGACTCTTTAGCTTGGAGAAACGTCGACTGCGGGGTGACATGATAGAGGTTTACAAGATAATGCATGGAATGGAGAAAGTAGAGAAAGAAGTACTTTTCTCCCTTTCTCACAATACAAGAACTCGTGGGCATTCGATGAAATTGCTGAGCAGACAGGTTAAAATGGATAAAAGGAAGTACTTCTTCACCCAAAGGGTGATTAACATGTGGAATTCACTGCCACAGGAGGTGGTGGCGGCCACAAGTATAGCCACCTTCAAGAGGGGTTTAGATAAAAATATGGAGCACAGGTCCATCAGTGGCTATTAGCCACAGTGTATGTGTGTATATAACATTTTTTGCCACTGTGTGACACAGAGGGTTGGACTTGATGGGCCGTTGGCCTGATCCAACATGGCTTCACTTATGTTCTTATGTTCTTATCTACCACAACCCCAAGATCTTTCTCTTGGTCAGTCTCTGCCAGTTCACACCCCATCAACTTGTATTTGTAGCTGGGATTCTTGGCCCCAATGTGCATTACTTTGCACTTGGCCACATTGAACCTAATCTGCCACGTTGACGCCCACTCACCCAGCCTCAACAGATCCCTTTGGAGTGCCTCACAATCCTCTCTGGATCTCACCACCATGAACAATTTAGTGTCCTCTGCCAACTTGGCCACTTCACTGCTTATTCCCAACTCCAAATCATTTATGAACAAGTTAAAGAGCATGGGACCCAGTACCGAGCCCTGCGGCACCCCACTGCTTACCGTCCTCCACTGCGAAGACTGCCCATTTATACTCACTCTCTGCTTCCTATTAATTAGCCAGTTTTTGATCCACAAGAGGACCTGTCCTTTTACTCCATGACTCTCGAGCTTACTAAGGAGCCTTTGATGAGGAACTTTATCAAAAGCTTTCTGGAAGTCAAGGTAAACAACATCTATTGGGTCCCCTTTGTCCACATGTTTGTTCACCCCCTTTTCAATTCCCTTCCTAATAATTCCCAGCATGGTGTTGCCCTTTTTTTTTTGTAACCGCACACTGTCTTGACATTTTCAGTGAGTTATCTACCACGTCCCCAAGATCTCTCTCCCCAAGATCACGAATCAGTCTCTTCCAGTTCACACTCCATCAACTTGTATTTGTAGATGGGATTCTTGGCACCACCGCTCAGCCCGACCATGGCCACCGTGTCCGGATCGCAAAACTCCATTCCGGAGTTCGACATAACACAGCCTAAGGCCTGGGAAGCCTGGGTCAAAAGACTCAAGTACCACCTCGAGGAGCAACGAATCAGGGATGAGGAAGCTGAAATCCAAAAGGCCATCCTGCTGAGGAACTGCGGGATCACAATCCTACAGCTCATGGAGGGCCTGGTCGCTCCAGGAACTCTTGAAGCATCCTCCTTCGACGAGACCATCAAGGCGCTGACTGGTCATTTCGTCCCGAAGCCGACCTGCCTCACCCATCGGCTACAGTTCCTTGATAGATTCCAGGAACCGAATGAGATGGCCACACCCTTCCAGACCCGCCTGCGAGACATGGGAAGGAAGGCGGACTACAGTGCCCAACTGGAAGACGCCCTGATTGTGACATTCGCTCACGGCCTTCGGGACTCGAAGGCACGTAGGAAGATCGATTTGGAAGATGATCTTACTCTGGCGAAGGCGCTACAGATAGCCGCCGCCGAAGATGCCAACTTACGAGGTTGGTCAGATGAGTCCCCCAGCTTGCTGCGGGGAAAGTGCAGAGGACTGGGGAAGGCAAGGGCAAACCACCCCGTAAAAAGTCTGCTGTGAAAATGTTGTGAAAGCAACGTCACCCCAGAGTCGGAAACGACTGGTGCTTGCACAGGGGACTACCTTTATTAGAGCCCCATGGTGCAGAGTGTTAAAGCTGCAGTACTGCATTCCTAAACTCTGCTCACGACCTGAGTTCGATCCCTGGCGGAAGCTGGGCTTTCATGTAGCCGGCTCGAGGTTGACTCAGCCTTCCATCCTTCCGAGGTCGGTCAAAGGAGTATCCAGCTTGCTGGGGGGAAAGTGTAGATGACAGGGGAAGGCAAGGGCAAACCACCCCGTAAAAAGTCTGCTGTGAAAATGCTGTGATATAACAGCACCCCAGAATCAGAAATCAGCACAAGGGACTACCTCGTCCTTTTCTTTTCTTTTTTTAACTGGCTAACAATGTTTAATAAAACCATTAAAAAACCTTTTAAATATCTTTTTGTACTTCACTGGAAATAACAAATTCACATAACAATATTATCACAGAGGTCCATTCTCATTCAATATTACAATATTCTCATTCAATATTACAATATTCTCATTCAATATTACAATATTCTCATTCAATATTACAAGAAAGGTCCTATGAGCACCCGGATATAGGCTCCTTTCGTCAGTGGACTTCCTCAGGAGTAATCCTTCCTATATTTCTTCCACGATTACCAGTCTCTTGTAACAACGCAACGCTAATGCTCTTCTGCAGCATCTTCCATCTTAAGTTTTCTCATCCACTCAATGACACTTACATGCATATATTTTTATTAGGAGCTTAAGCCAGTCCAAACTTATTCATTTAACTGGATGCACAAGCCTTCTGGAGTTTGCTGCCCAATAGCTCTCTGCATTTGCTAGTAGACTCTAAGAGATTTTTGCATTCAGTCATAGAAGAGACACAGTACTGGCCTGCTTAAAATTTTACACTTAAGTGGCTTTGAGTGAATTTGCCGTCAAAAGAAGGGCTTGCTGGAAATTAAGAATGAATAAATGAATAATTAATTATTACAGAGAGTATAAGAGCAATTGGCCATCTATGGGTGCATTCATACTACACTATATAATGCATTTTACATCCGGATTTTACTGTGTAAGAATAGCAAAAATCCAGATTTAAAACATAAGAACATAAGAGAAACCATGTTGGATCAGGCCAATGGCCCATCCAGTCCAACACTCTGTGTCACACAGTGGCAAAAATACACACACACACACTGTGGCTAATAGCCGCTGATGGACCTCTGCTCCATATTTTTATCCAATCCCCTCTTGAAGCTGGCTATGCTTGTAGCCACCACCACCTCCTGTGGTAGTGAATTCCACATGTTAATCACCCTTTGGGTGAAGAAGTACTTCCTTTTATCCGTTTTAACCTGATTGCTCAGCAATTTCATTGAATGCCCATGAGTTCTTGTACTGTGAGAAAGGGAAAAAAGGACTTCTTTCTCTTCTTTCTCCATCCCATGCATAATCTTGCAAACTTCTATCATATCACCCCGCAGTTGACGTTTCTCCAAGCTAAAGAGCCCCAAGCGTTTTAACCTTTATTCATAGGAAAAGTGTTCCAAACAAACCTTTAATCATTCTAGATGCCCTTTTCTGGACTTTTTCCAATGCTATAATATCCTTTTTGAGGTGTGGTGACCAGAATAGCACACACTATATAAACGCATTATATAGTGTAGAGTGAATGCACTCTATAAGAACAGCTTGCTTCTAATAAAAATATTGCAGAGTCTGAGTTTAAAGACCTGGAACAAAGACTTTTGCCCTTGCTTCTATTAGTTGTGTGTGTGTGGGGGGGAGGTTTGCATGGTGTGAGCCACAGCGCTGTGAGTTGCCATCACAGACTTTCCGACCCTGCTCTCTCCCTGATGTGGTAAAATCATGCTGGGCTGACACCACTTCAAGAGTGCAGACGCTCCTATGAACGAAGGCTTCCAAGCTTCAAGACGCCCACGTTTGGTGTTGATGGTGGAAAGTGGCGTCAGCTCAGAGCAGACTTTCAGCAATGCTGTTGGGTTTTCAAGGCAAGAGACGGTCAGAGGTGGTTTGTATTGGGATATTTGGTTACTAATAGCACAGTTTTGCCCACTCTTAGAAGCATTGTCCTGAGTGTGGTAAATAAATCTTCCAAGATGTATATTGCAAAAAAAGTCACATTGATTCATGTAGATCCTCTATTCACACAAAATGGGGTCCTAAAGTAGAAACATCACCATGCTAACAAAAGTCCGTGTAGTCAAAGCGATGGTATTCCCAGTAGTAATGTATGGCTGTGAGAGCTGAACCATAAGGAAGCCGAGCGCAGAAGAATAGATGCTTTTGAGCTGTGGTGCTGGAAAAGAATCTTGAGAGTCCCTTGGACTGCAAGGAGATCCAATCAGTCAGTCCAAAGGGAAATCAACCCAGACTGTTCTCTGGAAGGTCAGATGCTGAAGATGAAGTTCAGATACTTTGGCCACCCAATGAGAAGGGAGCACTCCCTGGAGAAGATCCTGATGCTGGGAAAGACATCACCCTGCCAACAAAAGTCCGTATAGTCCAAGCGATGGTATTCCCAGTAGTAATGTATGGCTGTGAGAGCTGGACCATAAGGAAGGCCGAGCGCAGAAGAATAGATGCTTTTGAGATGTGGTGCTGGAGAAGACTCTTGAGAGTCCCTTGGACTGCGAGAAGATCCAATCAGTCAGTCCTAAGGAAAATCAACCCAGACTGTTCCCTGGAAGGTCAGATGCTGAAGCTGAAGCTCCAATCCTTTGGCCACCCAATGAGAAGGGAGCACTCCCTGGAGAAGACCCTGATGCTGGGAAAGAAAGAAGGCAAAAGAAGAAGGGGACGGCAAAAGAGGAGATGGCTGGACAGCGTTACTGATGTAACAAACACAAATCTGAGCAGACTTCGGAGGATGGTGGAAGACAGGAGGGCCTGGCGTGACTTGGTCCATGGGGTCACAAAGAGTCGGACTCGACCGTGCGACTGAACAACAACAAAACACTTTGAAAATCTCTTCTAAAAAGTAGATAGATCCAGGTGGGCAATAAATAAATAAATAAATAAAACTTGGTTGGTCTTAAAGGTGCCACTTGACTCCTGCTTTGTTCATCTTCTGAAAAGTGTAGCAGATGCGAAGACCGTGCGTCGTCACCTGGACAGATAAGATCAGATTCGAGCTCAGCAGTTTCAGGTGGGAGCCTTCCTTTGACGTTCCTCAGAGCAATGGTGCACTTGCGGTTAGCGGAGCATTTTGTGAAACCGAAATTGCCCTCTGGTCGGCAAATGTTGCAAGTTTGCAGTGCCCGAAATCTCACTGTTGAGTCGGATCCTGTTTCCTTTTCCTTGGAGGCTGCCTGCGCCTTTCCACTTGCGCAAACGTGGTCATGCAAAGGAAGTCTGTGTGTCTTTCTGGTGGGGAATATGTGACACGGTTCTAATTCAGCCTGGAGAGGGAGCAGGAAGGAGAGCAGCGCTGGCCGGAGCGGATGGAAGAAGCAGATTTGAAGAAGCAGAAGAAGAAAATATTGGATTTATATCCCGCCCTCCACTCAGAGTCTCAGAGCGGCTCACAATCTCCTTGCCCTTCCTCCCCCATAACAGACACCCTGTGAGGTAGATGAAGATATTGGATTTATATCCCGCCCTCCACACCGAAGAGTCTCAGAGCGGCTCACAATCTCCTTTACCTTCCTCCCCCACAACAGACACCCTGTGAGGTGGGTGGGGCTGGAGAGGGCTCTCACAGCAGCTGCCCTTTCAAGGGCAGAGTCTCAGAGCGGCCTACAATCTTCTTTCCCTTCCTCCCCCACAACAGACACCCTGTGAGGTGGGTGGGGCTGGATAGGGCTCTCACAGCAGCTGCCCTTTCAAGGGCAGAGTCTCAGAGCGGCCTACAATCTTCTTTCCCTTCCTCCTCCACAACAGACACCCTGTGAGGTGGGTGGGGCTGAGAGAGCTCTCCCAGAAGCTGCCCTTTCAAGGACAACCTCTGCCAGAGCTATGGCTGACCCAAGGCCTTTCCAGCAGGTGCAAATGGAGGAGTGGGGAATCAAATCCGGTTCTCCCAGATAAAGAGTCTGCACACTTAAGCACTATGGCTGACCCAAGGCCATTCCAGTAGGTGCAAGTGGAGGAGTGCGGAATCAAACCCGGTTCTCCCAGATAAGAGTCCGTGCACTTAACCACTACACCAAACTGGCTGACCTTAGGCAGGGCTGAGGATCTCCCAGAATTATAACCAATCTCCAGACATCAGAGGTCAGTTTTCTGGACAACGTGGCTCATTCGGAAGGTGGACTCAATAGCATTACACCAGGGGTGGGGAACCTCCATCCCAAGGGCCATACGCAGCCCTTGAGGTCACTTGGTGTGGCCCTTGGGGATTACTGGACCTCTGCTCCATATTTTTATCCAATCCCCTCTTGAAGTAGCCACCACCACCCCCTGTGGTGGTGCGTTCCACATGTTAATCACCCTTTGGGTGAAGAAGTACTTCCTTTTATCCGTTTTAACCTGACTGCTCAGCAATTTCATTGAATGCCCACGAGTTCTTGTATTGTAAGAAAGGGAGAAAAGGACTTCTTTCTCTACTTTCTCCATCCCATGCATAATCTTGTAAACCTCTCTCATGTCACCCCGCAGTCGACGTTTCTCCAAGCTAAAGAGCCCCAAGCGTTTTAACCTGTCTTCATAGGGAAAGTGTTCCAAACCTTTAATCATTCTAGTTGCCCTTTTCTGCACTTTTCCCAATGCTATAATATCCTTTTTGAGGTGCGGAGACCAGAATTGCACACAGTATTCCAAATGAGACCACACCATCGATTTATACAGGGACATTAGTTCCGGCCCTGCCCCAGGCTCCATCCCCAAATCTCCAAGGATTCCCCAAACTGGAGTTGGCAACCCTAGTTGAAGCCCTAGAAGCTGTGCTGGATGGACCCAGGGATGGCTCTTGAGATTCTCTGCACGGTCAGAGGGAATGCTGGTGGAGCACGTGACTCAGACGCGATGGCAAGGTCACATAGAATCCCAGAGCTGGAAGGCGCCATAGAGGCCGTCTAGTCCAGTCCCCTGCTCAATGCAGGTCAGCCTAGAACATCCCCGACAAGGGTTTGCCCAGCTGCTGTTCAAAAGACTGCCAAGGAGAGCATCACAGACGAAAAGGAGCTGCAGAAAAGGGGGCCTCCAGGGAAAAGCTTTTTTGGGAATCTGGTGGAGCCTCTGAGGAAAATCCTAAATCTTAAAAAAAAGGGGGGATACTCTCCCCCAACATGGAATAGCAGTTTGCACATGCTCAGCCACAGCTACAGATATCATCACACAAAGCCACAGATATCACACAAGGAATTGCAGAGTTCCTTGCTGACTAAGATCTTGAGGGAATATCAGGCAAGATCTTCCCTGCCATTTTCAGTTCTATGCAAACACTATGAACATAGGAGAACGTAAGAAAAGGAGGTCCACCAGCAGGGCCACAATTCCAAAGCCCTACCACTGTCCCCCCCCCCCCGAGCACCAAGAAAACAGAGCTTCACTGCCCCAGACATAAGAGCATAAGAGAAGCCATGTTGGATCAGGCCAGTGGTCCATCCAGCCCAACACTCTGTGTCACACAGTGGCCAAAACCCAGAGGCCATCAGGAAGTCCACCAGCAGGGCCAGAATTCTGAAGCCCTCCCACTGTCCCCCCCCCCCCCCGAGCACCAAGAAAACAGAGCTTCACTGCCCCAGACATAAGAGCATAAGAGAAGCCATGTTGGATCAGACCAATGGCCCATCCAGTCCAACACTCTGTGTCACAAAGTGGCCAAAAAACCCAGGTGCCCTCAGGAGGTCCACCAGTGGGGCCAGAACTTCAGAAGTCCTCCTCACTGTTGCCCCCCCAGCACCAAGAAGACAGAGCATCACTGCCCCAGACATAATAGCATAGGAGAAGCCATGTTGGATCAGGCCAATGGTCCATCCAGCCCAACACTCTGTATCAAAAAGTGGCCAAAACCCAGAGGCCATCAGGAAGTCCACCAGCAGGGCCAGAATTCTGAAGCCCTCCCACTGTGCCCCCCCCCCAGCACCAAGAAGACAGAGCTTCACTGCCCCAGACATAAGAGAAGCCATGTTGGATCAGGCCAGTGGTCCATCCAGCCCAACACTCTGTGTCACACAGTGGCCAAAAAACCCAGGTGCCCTCAGGAGGTCCACCAGTGGGGCCAGAACTTCAGAAGTCCTCCTCACTGTTGCCCCCCCAGCACCAAGAAGACAGAGCTTCACTGCCCCAGACATAAGAGAAGCCATGTTGAATCAGGCCAATGGCCCATCCAGTCCAACACTCTGTGTCACACAGTGGCCAAAAAACCCAGGTGCCATCAGGAGGTCCACCAGCAGGGCCAGAACCTCAAAAGCCCTCCCACTGCTGTCCCCCAAGCCCCAAGATATAGAGCATCCCTGTCCCTGAAAGAGTATTCCATGTATACATCGTGGCCACTCATGGACCTCTGCTCCAGATATTTATCCAATCCCCTCTTGAAGCTGCCTGTGCTTGTAGCCACCACCACCACCAGCTTCAAGAGGGGATTGAATAAACACCTGGAGCAGAGGTCCATCAGTGGCTATTAGCCAAGGGGTATTGGTGGAACTCTCTGTCTGGGGTAGTGATGCTCTGTCTTCTTGGTGCTTGGGAGGGGCAACAGTGTGAGGACTTCTAGTGTCCTGGCCCCACTGATGGACCGCCTGATGGCACCTGGGTTTTTTGGCCACTGTGTGACGCAGAGTGTTGGACTGGATGGGCCATTGGCCTGATCCAGCATGGCCTCTCTTATGTTCTTATGTCTGGGGCAGGGATGATCTGTAGTCTTGGTGCTTGGGGGGGCACAGTGGGTGGGCTTCTAGTATCCTGGCCCCACTGATGGACCGCCTGATGGCACCTGGGTTTTTTGGCCACTGTGTGACGCAGAGTGTTGGACTGGGTGGGCCATTGGCCTGATCCAACATGGCGTCTCTTACGTTCTTAAAGATTGGAATCACACTGTGACCCATTGACCCATTAGCCAGCTGCAGTCTGCCTGGGTGTCTCAACCCATGTAGCATTCACTGCCTGGGTCCAAGTCCCAAATATAATAGCTCCAGCAAATGAAAACCGTGCCCGGCCCTTCGTGCATCCATGTGTGCGTTTTGTGTCTTTCTCCTGTGTCATAGTAAACAGCCCTGAAAACTGCCCAATGTGGCAACCCACCTCCCTCTGGAAGATTTTTTTTCTCCAAAGAGATTCCCTCTTACATTGTTTTTAAATCCCTTCCCCTCCATCTCAGCCCTTAATTTGCAGCATAATGCCTTTTTAAGTATTAGGTGCTATGTCCACTGTTTAAAACACAAACCCACCCTATGTTGCAAGTTGTTTTGATTTTGGATTTTCAAAGTGCCACAGCTTGCATATCCAGGTTCCTCTGCATGACCTCTACTGACGAGAATCTGTGCAGAGGAACAGATTCTGGCACAATTCTTCTGGCTGAGCTATTGGACCTCTGACTTCACCTCTCTGTGTCTTACAATGCATATCTCCACATTATCGACTCAGTTGTTAATGAAATGGACTAAAAAGGATTCTTTTTCTGACAATGGGTAACCTCAATCAGACAGACAGACAGACAGGCAGGCAGGCAGGCAGGCAGGCAGACAGACAGACAGACAGACAGACAGACAGATAGATAGATAGATGATAGATAGATAGATAGATAGATAGATAGATAGATAGATAGATAGATAGATAGATAGATAGATAGATAGATAGATAGATAGATAGATAGATAGATAGATAGCTTTTTCTGTCTGCAACATTGGTGACATCAGGAGGTGTGGCCAAATTGCTTGGTGTCAGGGGTGTGGCCTAATATGCAAATGAGTTTCTGCCATTTTTGCTAATTAAAGTATGCATGCACAATAAAGTCTCCCCATCTTACAGTCAGGTTTTACAACAGGGGGAATGTATGTGTTCCCCCAAGGACTACAGCACTGGATTAATTTTGTTCCCCAATTTTTGCCAGGGTTTTTTTTTTCCATTTGTGGTTCCTGTTTTGTTTTCTTTCTGGAGAGCCAGTTTGGTGCAGTGGTTAAGTGTGCGGACTCTTAACTGGGAGAACCAGGTTTGATTCCCCACTCCTCCACTTGCACCTGCTGGAATGGCCTTGGGTCAGCCAGAGCTCTCTTATCTGGGAGAACCGGGTTTGATTCCCCACTCCTCCACTTGCAGCTGCTAGCATGGCCTTGGGTCAGCCATAGTGGTTAAGTGTACAGACTCTTATCTGGGAGAACCAGATTTTATTCCCCACTCCTCCACTTGTACCTGCTGGAATGGCCTTGGGTCAGCCATAGCTCTGGCAGAGGTGGTCCTTCAAAGGGCAGCTGCTGTGAGAGCCCTCTCCAACCCCACCCACCTCACAGGGTGTCTGTTGTGGGGGGGGGGGCGGGTAAAGGAGATTGTGAGCCGCTCTGAGACTCTTCAGAGTGGAGGGCAGGATATAAATCCAATATTTTCTTCTTCTTCTCTCAGCCCCACCCACCTCATAGGGTGTCTGTTGTGGGGGAGGAAGGGAAAGGAGATTGTGAGCCGCTCTGAGACTCTTCGGAGTGGAGGGCGGGATATAAATCCAATATCTTCTACCTCACAGGGTGTCTATTGTGGGGGGGAAGGTAAAGGAGATTGTGAGCCATCTGAGACTCTTCAGAGTAGAGGGCGGGATATAAATCCAATATCTTCATCTACCTCACAGGGTGTCTGTTGTGGGGGAGGAAGGGAAAGGAGATTGTGAGCCGCCCTGAGACTCTCCGGAGTGGAGGGCGGGATATAAATCCAATATCTTCATCTACCTCACAGGGTGTCTGTTGTGGGGGGTGGGGAAGGGAAAGAAGATTGTGAGCCGCTCCGGAGTGGAGGGCAGGATATAAATCCAATATCATCTTCAATCTTCTTCTGAGTACAGCCTTGACGTTGAGAAATTCCAGGAAAGAGGAAGGGTGCGCTGAAATTGGGCAATTCCTCCCAGCTCGAGTGGCACATTTGTTCTCAAGAACAAAGTATGCCTAATACAATCCTATAACTTGCTCCGAGGCATACTTTATTAAGGCAACGTGAACCATTTCCAGCAATAGCAGCGCTATTACAACCCAGCAATTAATAAAGACCACCTCACATTCCATTCAACTAGGATGGGCCGTCAAGATGACACCTTAAACCCATCCTTCACTCCTGGTTCTTTGTCAGTATGCTCAAACCATCCAAACATCACCCCACCCCGGAATGTCAGGTATTTTCCTTACTAATCTTAACGTAAGATTTTGGCAGCAAGTTACCTTCAAAACTGCCCAGGCAATTCAAGCTTCATCTCTTGGACCAGTTGTGTTCTTGGGAAAGTGGGTTCCCATGCGTAGCAATGGGACCCTTCCCCACAGGGATTACTTTTTGTAGCAGGAGCTCCTTTGCATATTAGGCCATACCCTCCTGATGTAACCAATCCTCCAAGAGCTTACAATAGGCCCTGTAAGAAGAGCCCTGTAAACTCTGGGAGGATTGGCTACAAAATTGGCCTAATATGCAAAGGAGGTCGTGCTACAAAAAAAAGGGCTCTGCTTCCCGGTCAAAAGACCCTCCCAAGTCAGTGGAAGTGTGCCAGATTTTCTCACTACCTAGGAATATAGACAAGCTGGAATGGGTCCAGAGGAGGGCGACGAAGGTGGTGAGGCGTCTGGAGACCAAGTCCTGTGAAGAAAGGTTGAAGGAGCTGGGGATGTTTAGCCTGGAGAAGAGGCGGCTGAGAGATGATAGGATCACCATCTTCAAGTAGTTGAAGGGCTGTCCTAGAGAGGATGGTGTGGAATTGTTTTCTGTGGCCCCAAAGGCAGGACCAGAACCATTGGGTTGAAATTAAATCAAAAGAGCTACTGCCTCAACATTAGGAAGAACTTCCTGACCATTAGAGTGATTCCTCAGTGGAACAGGCTTCCTCAGGAGGTGGTGGGCTCTCCTTCTTTGGAGGTTTTTCAACAGAGGCTAGATGGCCATCTGACAGCAATGAGGATCCTGTGAATTTAGGGATTTGTATTTGTGAGTTTCCTGCATTGCAGGGGGTTGGACTAGATGACCCTGGGGATCCCTTCCGATTCTATGATTCTATTCTATGATTCTAACACCCCACCAGTGGATTTGCAGGCTCCTGTTTTCCTCCTCACTCTGCTCCTTGGTCTTCAGCTGTGTTTGTCCCTGGACCTCTCCAGAACTCACGCCCAGGATTTCACATCATATGTCCCTTCCCTAAAACTCCTCAGTTTCCTCCCACCTTAGGTTTGCCAAGTCCCCTGTGTCCTCCAGTGGGGGACTTTCGCGTTCGCACAATGCAATGACGTCACCCACAACTGATGTCATCGCGCCGGTGAAGTTTTGAGTGGCCGCTCTAGGCATTTCCAGGAAAACTCTATGGTTTCCCCAGACACTCTAGCAATTTGGGAGGGGAAATTCTATGGTGCAATAGGTACCATAGAGTTTTGCCCTCCCAAATTGCTAGAGTGTCTGCGAAAACTATAGAGTTTCCCCAGAAACGGCTAGAGCAGCTGCGCGCACCATCACCGGTGCGATGACGTCACTCGCAAGTGGCATCATCCTGCCAGTGATGTTGGGCAAGGTTGGGAGCCTCGAGGGCAGGAAAAACCCAACCCGGCGCAGGGGCTTAGCAGCCCTATCCTGCCTACCTCGGGTTGCCAAGTCTCCTGTGGCTGCCGGCAGGAGATTTATCTGCACATGCTCAGTGCACACAGCATGACGATGTCACCCAGAAGCGATGTATCGCACCTGGTACCTTGTGCGGGGGCGCTCTAGGGATTTGCAGGAAACTCTATGGTTTCGCGTGGGGACTGCACACCTTTTAAATACCTTCTGTACATTTGGAAGTAATGAAGGATAGGGGCACCTTCCTTGGGGTCTCACAGAATTGGACCCCCTCGTTCAACCTTTTTGAAATTTGGGGAGTGCTTTGATGAGAGGCAACAGACGCTGTGCTGAAAATTTGGTGCCTCTGCCTCAAAAAACAACTCCCCGAGCCCCAGATACCAAGGTTCAATTCTCCATTATAAGCTATGGGAATCAGTCTCCATAGAAGAAGAAGAAGAAGATATTGGATTTATATCCCGCCCTCCACTCCGAAGAGTCTCAGAGCAGCTCACAATCTCCTTTACCTTCCTCCCCCACAACAGACACCCTGTGAGGTAGATGAAGATATTGGATTTATATCCCGCCCTCCACTCCGAAGAGTCTCAGAGCAGCTCACAATCTCCTTTACCTTCCTCCCCCACAACAGACACCCTGTGAGGTAGATGAAGATATTGGATTTATATCCCGCCCTCCACTCCGAAGAATCTCAGAGCAGCTCACAATCTCCTTTACCTTCCTCCCCCACAACAGACACTCTGTGAGGTGGGTGGGGCTGGAGAGGACTCTCACAGCAGCTGCCCTTTCAAGGACAGAGTCTCAGAGTGGCTCACAATCTCCTTTATCTTCCTCCCCCACAACAGACACCCTGTGAGGTGGGTGGGGCTGAGAGGGCTCTCACAGCAGCTGCCCTTTCAAGGACAACCTCTGCCAGAGTTTGGGTGACCCAAGGCCATGCTAGCAGGTGCAAGTGGAGGAGTGGGGAATCAAACCCGGTTCTCCCAGATAAGAGTCCGCACACTTAACCACGACACCAAACTGGCTCTCCCCAGGGAATAATGGTGTGTCCGGCAGACATTTCCCTCCCCTCCTCCACTTTCTGATGACCCTGAAGCGGGGGAGGGCCTTCACACTGGGGGAATCCCCTGTCACCACCTGGGGATTGGCACCCCTAAGATGTGCATGGAGGTGGGGGGAACAGGGAGGAGAGGGTGGAAACAGCTTAAGCACCAGTGGGGGGAACAAGGAGGAGAGGGAGGAAACCACTTAAGCACCAATGGGGGAACAGGGAGGAGAGGGAGGAAACCGCTTAAGCACCAGTGGGGAGGGGCGTAGGGCCACTGACGGGGGAGGGTTTCCCCCCTGCTCTCAGGTTTGCACTGGTGCCTTCTACTTGTAAAATGACCAACCTCTGTGCAGATATTGAAAGCAGAAGAGTGGGGCTAGCGGCGACCAGAAGGGAGGTGTCTGGGGGAAAGCCCAGGCATGCCGAAAAATTCAGGATTTTGCATCAAACCTGCAAAACGGGAATCCCCTTAAATACCTGCTATAGCACAGGGGTGGCCAACGGTGGCTCTCCAGATGTTTTTTGCCTACAACTCCCATCAGCCCCAGCCATTGGCCATGCTGGCTGGGGCTGAGGGGAGTTGTAGGCAAAAAACATCTGGAGAGCTACCGTTGGCCACCCCTGTGCTATAGAATTGTGACAAACTAAGGGCACAAGACATGGTGCCAGGATGAATTCTGCCTGAGCCGAGGATGGCTAGCTCTGGGTTGGGAAATACCTGGGTACTTTGGGGGTGGAGCCTAGTGAAAGGCGGGGTTTGGGGTGGGGAGGGGCCTCAGCAGGGTACAATGCCATAGACTCCACCCTCCAAAGCAGCCCTTTTCTCCAGGGGAACTGATCTTGTTCACCTGGAGATGTAAAACAACGAGACTCTTTCATTTGCAATGGCTGAAGTTACATGTTTTATGTGTATTTTATCGGGTTGCCAGGTCCAATTCAAGAAATAGCTGAGGACTTTGGGGGTGGAGCCAGGAGACATTGGGGTGGAGCCAGGAGCAAGGGTGTGATGAGCATAACTGAACTCCAAAGGGAGTTCTGGCCATCACATTTAAAGGGACCGCACACCTTTTCTCCATGCCTTCCCTCCATTGGAAAGAATGAAGGATTGGAGCACCTTCTTTTGGGACTCATAGAATTGGATCCCCTGGTCCAGTCTTTTTGCAACTTGGGGGGTATTTTTGGGAGAGGCACCAGATGTTATGCTGAAAATGTCGTGCCTCTACCTCAAAAGACAGTCCCCCTGAGCCCCAGATACCCACAGATCAATTCTCCATTATACCCTATGGGAATTGGTCTCCATAGGTAATTAATGGAGCTCCCAGCAGACATTTCCCTCCCTCCCCCCCAACCCCGCTTTCTGATGACCCTGAAGCTGGGGGTGGGCCTTGAAACCAGGAGATCCCCTGCCCCCACTTGGAGATTGGAAACCCGAGTATTTTAGATCCATGGGCAGAAAAGGGCAACTGGAATGATTAAAGGGCTGGAACACTTTCCCTAGGAAGAAAGGTTAAAACTCTTGGGCTCTTTAGCTTGGAGAAATGTCGACTGCGGGGTGACGTGAGAGAGGTTTACAAGATTATGCATGGGATGGAGAAAGTAGAGAAAGAAGTCCTTTTCTCCCTTTCTCACAATACAAGAACTCGTGGACACTCAATGAAATTGCTGAGCAGTCAGGTTAGAATGGATAAAAGGAAGTCCTTCTTCACCCAAAGGATGATTAACATGTGGAATTCACTGCCACAGGAGGTGGCAGCGGCTACAAGCATAGCCAGCTTTAAGAGGGGATTGGATAAAAATATGGAGCAGAGGTCCATCAGCAGCTATTAGCCACAGTATATATATATATATGTGTGTGTGTGTGTGTGTGTGTGTATGTATGTATGTATGTGTGTATGTGTGTGTGTATATACACAAACACATATATTAGCCACTGTGTGACACAGTTTTGGACTGGATGGGCCATTGGCCTGATCCAACATGGCTTCTCTTATCTTCTTATGTTCTTAAAGGGAATATTTTGCATTTTGATAAGCTACCCATGTTGTATCACAGGGAAAAGATACCGCTTACTCCTCGAGTGACCATCTTAGTGCAAGGTAGCTATCCTAGTTCCATGTATTTCCAAAATGTAAATTAATTTTGTTTCTCATCAGACGTATAGATTATTATTTCTCTTTTTTCCTTTCACTTCAGGTCCATTTGGTATATAGTCAGTTTTCTGTAGGTTATTGTTACATTAATGCAAGGCACTTTTTTTTACAGCAGAAACTCCTTTGCATATTCCCTTGGAGAACCAAGCGTGCAGATGAGACAGGTGAGCTAAGTGAGAGGTGTTGCCTAAGCATGGGTTCCGGAAAAAATACAGGCGGCCAGAGGAAGTGGCGTATGAAACACGGAAGGAGCCCTGGCCACGTGTCGCTGTACCTGCGGAAGTGAGGACTGCTACCCTCATGACACTTGAATAAATGGCGCACTCACGTCTACCAAGAAACAGGACATTTTTAGACAGCCAGATATTGTACCTGTTTAGCATTGCAAAATATTGATCTGAAACGACGATGTATGTTGAGCTCTTTGAAGAGCCGCTGTGTTTTGGTTGAAAGTTGTGTTTGCCGTGTGCCAGCGAACCGAAAGCATCACAAGAGTGGTTGCATTTATTCTTGCTTTGTTAATCACACACTGTCTTTGCCTTCCCGCTTGGGGACTGGAAACTCTAGTATTTTAGATCCACGGGCAAAGGAAATATTATGCATTTTGATGAGCTACCCGAGTTGTATCACAGGGAAAAGATACCGCTTGCTCCTCGAGTGACCATCTTCGTGCAAGGTAGCTATCCTAGTTCCACGTATTTCAAAAATGTAAATTAATTTTTTTTCAAATCAGACACATAGATAATTATTTCTCTCCCCCCCCCCTTTCATTTCAGGACCATTCGGTGTATGGTCAGTTTTCTGTAGGTTATTGTTACATTAATGCAGGGTGCTTTTTTTTTGCAGCAGGACCTCCTTTGCATATTAGGTCACACCCCCCTGATGTAGCCAGTCCTCCCAGAGCTTCGAGCAGGCCCTGTACGAAGAGCCCTGTAAGGAATTCTAGCAGGACCTCCTTTGCCTATTAGGCCACGCCCCCCTGATGCAGCCAGTCCTCCCAGAGCTTACAGTAGGCCCTGTACGAAGAGCCCTGTAAGGAATTCTAGCAGGACCTCCTTTGCATATTAGGCCACGCCCCCTGATGTAGCCAGTCCTCCTGGAGCTGACAGGAGGCCCTATAAGAAGAGCCCTGGAAGCTCTTGGAGGACTGGCTACATCAGGGGTATTATGCAGGGGTGGAATTCTAGCAAGAGCTCCTTCGCATATTAGGCCACACCTTCCTGATGTAGCCAATCCCCCTGGAGCTTACAGTAGGCCCTGTACGAAGAGCCCTGGAAGCTCTTGGAGGACTGGCTACATCAGGGGTATTATGCAGGGGTGGAATTCTAGCAAGAGCTCCTTCGCATATTAGGCCACACCTTCCTGATGCAGCCAATCCTCCTGGAGCTAACAGTAGGCCCTGTGCGAAGAGCCCTGTAAGCTCTGGGAGGATAGGCTACATGCAGGGGTGTGTGGCCTAACAGGAAAAGGAGTTCCTGCTGCTGCAAAAAGCCCTGCATTAATGCTTTATTTAGTTTGACTTTTACCACCCAGGAAGGTCAGGTGCCAAATTAGGGTTGCCAAGTCCTCTTCATCCTGCCACGGGGGACATTTGTGCGCGCAATGTGTGCGCGCGCGCGCCGAAATGACATCACCCAGAAGTCATCAAAATGGTGGTGCCACGCAGGGCTGCTCTAGGCGTTTCCAGGAAAACTCTATGGTTTTCCCCGGACGCTGTAGCCATTTGGGAGGTTAAAACTCTATGGTACCTATTGTACCATAGAGTTTTAACCTCCCAAATGGCTAGAGCATCTGGGGAAACCATAGAGTTTCCCCAGAAATGGCTAAAATGGCCCCGCATCAGCGGCCCTGCATGTGACCCAGTGGGCTGAGAACCTCCCAGGCGGGAGATTCCCTGCCCGGACCGGGGGCTTGGCAGTCCTATGCCAAATACATTTGGTATTAGTTCTTGCATAAGGAGACAGTATGTACTTTTAAACCGGTGTTTATATAAATGGACATTAGTCTTTATATTGGGAATAGGTACTTAAATGCTGAACCACAGGACTGTTATTTTTAAATTATATTATATTAGCACTTCTGATTGCATTATTGAACGATTTGCTGATGTTTCGTACATTTGTTCTAGGCGCATAGTGACATCTTACTTTCGTTTTCGTTCGGTGTCTGATTGGGCTTTGTTGACAAATCAAGCAAATCGCAGAGCTACATTTTGAGGGAAAGTTAAATTTCAAGAAGTCTTTTGTTGTTATATGAGTCTGTGTGAGACTTAAGTTACCAGAGGAAACACCAGATGGGAAAACCCAACATGTTGGAGAAGGGAAATTCTAACATTTCCTGTTGTCACCCACTCCCTTCTCAGTGGCTGGAAACTGAAGTGTGTGACATGTTTCACAGTTGACTGAAAGGATCCTGAAATTCAACCATTCATGGAGCAGTACAGTTAGTCTGTGTCGCTGCCCATCTCTGGGCTACACATAATGTTCCACTAAGCGTGGTAGATTCCAGTGGTTGTTCAGAATTGTATAGCCCCAGACGGCACATTGGAAGTGAAGGGACAAATGCCTCTGATGTATAAATTCCATCTGAGGAAATTGCGGCAGGTGAGTGCAGAGAGCTGCAAACCCATCTGCTGAAAGAGTAACACACAAAGCTGCCTTATACTGAATCATACCCTTGGAGAGAGCCAGTTTGGTGTGAGAACCAGTCTGGTGTAGTGGTTAAGTGCACGAACTCTTATCTGTGAGAACCGGGTTTGACTCCCCACTCCTCCACTTGCAGCTGCTGGAATAGCCTTGGGTCAGTCATAGCTCTCGCAGAACTGTCCTTGAAAGGGCAGCTGCTGTGAGAGCTCTCTCAACCCCACCCACCTCACAGGGTGTCTGCTGTGGGGGGGGAGTAAGGGAGATTGTGACCACTCTGAGATTCAGAGTATAGAGTGGGATATAAATCCAATATCATCTTCTTCTTTGGATCATGAATGTCAGTATTGCCTACTCTGACTGGCAGCCACTCTCCAGGATCTCAAGTGGAAATTTTTGACATCTGCCTGGTCCTTTTCAACTGGAGATGCTGGGGATTTTACCTTGGACCTTCTGCATGCCAAGCAGAGGCTCTTCCACTGAACCAGGGTCTCAGGCTGAAGTCTTTCCCATCACCTCCTGCCTGGTCCTTTGAACTGGAGATGTTGGGGATTGAACCTGGGACCTTATGTATGCCAAGCAGAGGCTCTGCCACTGAGCCAGGGTCTCAGGCCAAGCTCTTTACCATCACCTCCTGCCTAGTCCTTTTAACTGGAGATGCCGGGGACTGAACCTGGGACCTTCTGCCTGCCAAGCAGAGGCTCTGTCACTGAGCCAGGGTCTCAGGTCAAGGTCTTTCCCATCCTCTCCTGCCTGGTCCTTTTCACTGGAGATGCCAGGGATTGAACCCAGGACCTTCTGCCTGCCAAGCAGAGGCTCTGCCACTGAGCCAGGGTCTTAGGTCAAGGTCTTTCCCGTCACCTCCTGCCAGGTCCTTTTAACTGGAGATGCCGGGGATGGAACCTGGGACCTTCTGCATGCTGAGCAGAGGCTCTGCCACTGAGTCTGGGTCTCAGGTCAGGATCTTTCCCATCACTTCCTGCCTGGTCCTTTTAACTGGAGATGATAGGAAAGGTGATAGGAAAGACCTTGACCTGAGACCCTGGCTCAGTGGCAGAGCCTCTGCTTGGCATGCAGAAGGTCCCAGGTTCAATCCCCGGCATCTCCAGCTTTTTGTTTTTGTTTTGGGTTTTTTTGGAAGGGATGAAGGGGTTGGGGTTTTTTTTAATTTAAATATAATTACTAATTGGCAATTAAACTGGAACTTGGCTGTATTGCTGGATATTTCTTCCTCTTCTAGTGGTTGATTGTTGTTTTTCCAGTATCTGCTCGCAATGGAACAGTTTGTTTACCCACAAAGGTTTCCATTGACGTGGGGCCAATATTATGACGATTAGAAGAACTTTGGAAAGTTAATAATTCCTCTGATTGTCTCCTTCCCACCCACCCCCCCTGGAGATTCTACACTAATGAGAACTCGTTTGGGTTTGATCTGGTTGCTACAGTTACAAATCTTTTTGTTGGATAGAAACAAGTGTTGTTGTTGTTGATGTACAATTTTAGGCTCAAAGTTGGCACCCTACGAAGGAAGGAAGCAGCAGCCAAACCCCATGGTCTCCCCCCTGCCAATTTTTTTTATCTCCAGGACCCCTCCACCCAAAATTTTCTAGCTACGGGCCGGGGGAGACTGGAGAGGTGCACATCCTATGGGATCTCCCACTGAAAGCTGTGCAGTGCAGCTACTAATAATAGTAACCATAATTGTATGGCATAATAAGTAGAGACCTCAGCCTGCCAACAAAAGTCCGTATCGTCCAAGCGATGGTATTGCCAGTAGGAATGTGTGGCTGTGAGAGCTGGACCAGATGCTTTCAAGCTGTGGTGCTGGAGAAGACTCTTGAGAGTCCCTTGGACTGCAAGAAGATCCAATCAGTCAGTCCTAAGGGAAATCAACCCAGACCATTTCCTGGAAAGTCAGATGATGAAGCTGAAGCTCAAATCCTTTGACCACCCAATGAGAAGGGAGCACTCCCTGGAGAAGACCCTGATGCTGGGAAAGACATCACCCTGCCAACAAAAGTCCGTATAGTCCAAGCGATGGTATTCCCAGTAGTCATGTACGGCTGTGAGAGCTGGACCATAAGGAAGGCCGAGCGCAGAAGAATAGATGCTTTTGAGATGTGGTGCTGGAGAAGACTCTTGAGAGTCCTTTGGACTGCGAGAAGATCCAATCAGTCAGTCCTAAGGGAAATCAACCCAGACTGTTCCCTGGAAGGTCAGATGCTGAAGCTGAAGCTCAAATCCTTTGGCAACCCAATGAGAAGGGAGCACTCCCTGGAGAAGCCCCTGATGCTGGGAAAGACAGAAGGCAAAAGAAGAAGGGGACGGCAAAAGAGGAGATGGCTGGACAGTGTTGCTGATTAACAAACACGGATTTGAGCAGAGGATGGTGAAAGACAGGAGGGTCTGGTGTGACTTGGCCCATGGGGTCATCAAAAAACCTTATTCCCATCATACTTTTTAAATGACTTTTTCCCATGTGACCCTGGTGGCATGAGGAAGATTTCCATCTGTCTGCTTTATAGGTTTTGGTGATTTTCCCATTTTTTGTCAGGGAAAATATTAGAAAGTTTGTTGAATCTTAAAAGTTCAGCAAAATTCTCCCAGGGGGTTTGAACAAGGGAGCCCAGAAGCAAGTATTTGTTGGGTTAAGAAAGAGAGAGCACAATGAAATTTAGAGGTCCTGGAGCTCTTGTCGGATCTGCATCTAAGGGAGTATTTGTGGTCTCATCTGCCAATTGTCTTCTCTCCTCAGCACAGTAGGTTTCCCTATCTTGAACTAAACCATGCACCCCCTTGACTTCTGCATGGTTGAAGAAATGGAGAACTTTGCAAAAGTGCCTGAAGTTTGAATGGATACGGAATTGTTGTGAGCACTAGCACTTTAGTTTTTCTAGTATCTGCTCACGAGAGCCAGTTTGGTGTAGTGGTTAAGTTTGCAGACTCTTATCTGGGAGAACCAGGTTTGATTCCCCACTCCTCCACTTGCAGCTGCTGGAATGGCCTTGGGTCAGCCATAGCTCTGGCAGAGGTTGTCCTTGAAAGGGCAGCTTCTGGGAGAGCCAGTTTGGTGTAATGGTTAAGTGTGCGGACTCTTATCTGGGAGAGCCGGGTTTGATTCCCCACTCCTCCACTTGCACCTGCTGGCATGGCCTTGGGTCAGCCATAGCTCTGGCAGAGGTTGTCCTTGAAAGGGCAGCTGCTGTGAGAGCCCTCTCCAGCCCCACCCACCTCACAGGGTGTCTGTTGTGGGGGAGGAAGATAAAGGAAATTGTGAGCTGCTCTGAGACTCTTGAGTGGAGGGCGGAATATAAATCCAATGTCGTCTTCTTCTCCTTCCTTCCTTCCTGTTTGGTGTAGCGGTTAAGTGCATGGACTCTTATCTTGGAGAACCGGGTTTGATTCTCCACTCCTCCACTTGCACCTGCTGGAATGGCCTTGGGTCAGCCATAGCTCTCTTATCTGGGAGAACCGGGTTTGATTCCCCACTCCTCCACTTGCACCTGCTGGAATGGCCTTGGGTCAGCCAGAGCTCTCTTATCTGGGAGAGCCGGGTTTGATTCCCCACTCCTCCACTTGCACCTGCTAGCATGGCCTTGGGTCAGCCATAGCTATGGAAAGACTGAACATCAACATCTTGGGAATCAGTGAACTAAAATGGACAGGAATGGGTGAATTTAACTCAGAGGATCACTACATCTATTACTGTGGGCAAGAGTCTCATAGAAGAAATGGTGTGGCTTTTATAGTTAACAAAAGAGTGAGGAAGGCAGTAATGGGATACAATCTCAAAAATGACAGAATGATTTCAGTCCGTATCCAAGGCAAACCATTCAATATCACAGTAATCAAAGTTTATGCTCTAACCACTGATGCAGAAGAGGCTGTTTTATGAAGATCTACAACACCTTCTAGAATTAACACCAAAAAAAGATGTCCTCCTCATCATAGGGGACTGGAATGCCAAAGTAGGAAGTCAAAAGGTAACTGGAACAACTGACAAGTTTGGCCTTGGAGAACAAAATGAAGCCGGGCAAAGGCTAATAGAGTTTTGTCAAGAGAACAAGCTGGTCATAGCAAACACCCTCTTCCAACAACCTAAAAGGTGACTCTACACATGGACATCACCTGAAATCAGGTGAAGGCAACACAGAAATCAGATTGATTATATACTCTGCAGTCAAAGATGGAGAAGCTCCTTACAGTCAGCAAAAGCAAGACCTGGAGTTGACTGTGGCTCAGATCATGAGCTGCTCATTGCAAAATTCAGGCTTAAACTAAAGAAAACTGGGGAAGTCATTAGGCCATTCAGGTATGACCTTGATCACATCCTTTATGAATATACAGTGGAGGTGAAGAATAGGTTTAAGGGACTAGAGTTGATAGACAGAGTGCCTGAAGAACTATGGATGGAGGTTCGTGACATTGTACAGAAGGCAACAATCAGCACCATCCCAAAGAAAAAGAAAAGCAAGAAAGCAAAATGGCTGTCTGATGAGGCTTTACAAATAGCTGAGGAAAGAAGGAAAGCGAAAGGCAAAGGTGAAAAGGAAAAATTCACCCAACTGAATGCAGATTTCCAGAGAACAGCAAGGAGAGATAAGGAGGCCTTCCTGAAGGAACAATGCAAAGCAATAGAGGAAAATAATAGAATGGGAAGGACAAGAGATCTCTTCAAGAAAATTGGAGAAATCGAGGGAACGTTTTGTGCAAAGATGGCCATGATAAAGGACAAAAATGGTAGGGACCTAACAGAAGCAGAAGAGATCAGGAAGAGGTGGCAAGAATACACAGAAGAATTATACAAGAAGGATCTCAATGTCCTTGACAACCATGACAGTGAAATCGCTGACCATGAGCCAGACATCCTGGAGTGTGAAGTCAAATGGGCCTTAGAAAGCATTACTAACAACAAAGCGAGCGGAGATGACGGTATCCCAGTTGAGCTATTCAAAGTCCTAAAAGATGATGCTGTTAAAGTGATGTACACTGGATCTTATGTTTGTCCCATTTTACATTCTAAACCACTGCCTACCAGATAAGGTTACTATTCTGTCATTGAATCTTAAATCTGTACCATTTTACATTGTGAGCCATTGCCTACCAGCTATGTGTGGCTTTGCTCACTGTACCGGATTCCTCGTCTGATGAAGTGTGCTTAAGAGCACACGAAAGCTTACGTTCTGAATAAAACTAAGTTGGTCTTAAAGGTGCAACTTGACTCCTATTTTGTTCTACTACTTCAGACCAACAGGGATCTAGACCCTTGGATCTATCTGTTTGTGTATTTGTTTAATAACGCTGAGTGTTTTGAAAAACACTCTTGAAAGCTTTGCTTTTCAAACACATCTTGAGTTTGTTCTCATTATTTATATTTTTCGTTATTTTCCAGGGTTTTGTGTTTGTTCCTTCCCCCTTACTATGGAGCTCTGGGTTACCCACCTGGAGACTCGCAGCCCTATTTGGAGACCCCATCAGCAAGATCTAACTGTTGACTAGGAGCACCCAATTTGGACGCAAAACTGCAGTTGAAATTTTTGAAACAGCAGGTGGCGCTATGGAACCATCAGTTTCTGGATGGACCATCAACGCACAGACAGGAGGAGGAAATTAACTGGGATCGCTGGGTTTAATCACATGTGATTCTGTGTCAGTCTGTGGCTCGCACAGGACTTGCTGGGTGGCGGTGTTCCCTCTAAGCTGCGTTAGGGTGAACTAGCTCAGAGTTTTAGCCTCCAGCTCACACATTTTTGCCTTAACTCAGGAACGAAGACCCCAGAACACACTCATTTATGCAGCGGCTCACAACTTTAATGCCAGGAGCTCACAAAGTAGAATTTTTTTGCTCACAAGACTCTGCAGCTTCAAGGGAACATTGCTGGGGAGTAGTTATTATCTTTATCGACTGTTATACTGTGCTTTGATGCACGGTTCTCTGGTTTTGCAGTCCAGTGTGGTTGTACATGCATGAAAACTGTTTTTACCGTGTTGTTTTTAGCTTTTGGAGATGCAGTGACTAGAAGATGAAGAAGAAGACCACAGATTTATACCCCACCCTTTTCTCTGAATCAGAGTCTCAGAGCGGCTCACGATCTCCTTTATCTTCTTCCCCCACAACAGACACCCTGTGAGGTAGGTGGAACTGAGAGGGCTCTCCCAGAAGCTGCCCTTTCAAGGACAGCTCTGCAAGAGAAGACAACCATAGATTTATACCCCGCCCTTCTCTCTGAATCAGAGTCTCTGAGTGGCTCACAATTGCCTTTATCTTCTCCCACAACAGACACCCTGTGAGGTAGGTGGAACTGAGAGGGCTCTCCCAGAAGCTGCCCTTTCAAGGACAGCTCTGCAAGAGAAGAAGACAACCGTAGATTTATACCCCGCCCCTCTCTCTGAATCAGAGTCTCAGAGTGGCTCACAATCTCCTTTATCTTCTTCTCTCACAACCGACACCTTGTGAGGCGGGTGGGGCTGAGAGAGCTCTCCCAGAAGCTGCCCTTTCAAGGACAACTCTTGTGGGAGCTTTGGCTGACCCAGGGCCATTCCAGCAGCTGCAAGTGGAGGAGTGGGGAATCAAACTTGGTTCCCCCAGATAAGAGTCCACACACTTAACCACTACACCAAACTGTACACAGTAGTCCAAATGAGGCCATGTCATAGATCTATGCAGGGTTCAGGGAGGGGAGGGGCCTCAGCATGGTCAAGGCCACAGAGCCCACCCTTCCAAGCAGCCGTTTTCTCCTGGGGAACTGATCTCTGCCAGCTGGAGATCAGTTGCAAAAGCGGGAGATCTCCAGGCCCCACCTGGAGGCTGGCAACCCTACTCCAGTCAGGCTTGAATAGGGATTGCCAGATCCTGCCTCCTTCCCAGTGAGGGACTCTGGAAGGCATTCCTGAAAGGGTTGGGGATGTCCACAATGCAATGACATTACACAGAAGTGACCTCATCACGTTGGGGACCGGCGCCCCACACTTCTGAACTCCAAGCAGCGAATTTGCTGATGGAATTCAAGCGCCCCCTCTTGCAAAGAGCATTTAAAGCAGGGGTCCTCAACCCCTTGGCCATGGACCAATGGCCTGTTAGCAACTGAGCCGCAGAGCAAGGCAGAGGCGTTCACCACCCCTTTTGCCAGCCCGGGACAGACCAAAGAGGCAGTGCAGCCTCGCTCTGAAGCACTACCTCTTTCATCTGCCCGGGTCCTGGGTGGGTGGAAAGTGTAGCACAGCAGCCAACTATGCCTACCCCTCCTTTACAGACTCCCATGGAAAGGCAGGGGTGGGACAGGGAGGCAGCCTGGAGTGGCAAAACCTCCAGCACCCCCCCACACACACTGGAAAATTGTCTTCCACGAAACTGGTCCCTGGTGCCAAAAAGGTCGGAAGCCACTGGTTTAAAGGGATTCTTTAAATCAGGGGTGTCAAACATGCAGTTCAGGGGCTGAATCAGGCCCCCGGAGGGCTCTTATCAGGCCCCCCAAGCAACAGGCTGTTGTCTGATTCCTTCTCCCTGTTGCTTCCTTCTGCATCACAGCTTGCTTTGCAAGGCTTGCTCAATTTGCACAGGAGCTACAGAACAAAATGTCTATTTTCTGCGTTGTCTGAAGCTCCTCCCTTGGGGAGGAATAGCTTGCTTTGCCAGGCTCTCTCAATCACACAGAAGACCTACCGAGAGAGGTCACTATAACAAAAAATACAAACTAGTGACCATTTACTAAGAATAATAATAATAATAATAAATTTTATTTGTACCCTGCCCTCCCCTGCCGAAGCAGGCTCAGGGCGGCTAACAATACGGTGACCAATGGTGCACCAACAATAAAACAGTTACATTAGAAACATTAAACATTAATTGACCTTAAAAACCTGATTAAAACAATTAACTAAAACATATTATAACGCTATCCTTGACGCTCTTCTAGTTGATGCTGATGGCGGATTTTCTTCTTATCAGTATAATTCAGTTATTCATAAGCTAATTTAAAAAGGGTGGTCTTGCAGGCCCTGCGGAACTGATCAAGAATGATATAGAAACCAGTCCAAATGTCCAAAACATGTACATTCAAGTCCCAAAGCAGTGTGGTGACAAGCCAATCGATTAAGTACTTGTTTCTTTCCAGTCTTCATCAGAGCTGGGACCAATATTGATTCAATTATATAGATTCTTTACATAATTTTTAAAACAGGGAACGCAGAGCGTCTCCAACAGCAATTTCACATCGGCTACAGCTCAGTATGAGGCTTCTTGCAATCGATTGGCTTGTCACCAAACTACTTTGGGACTTGAATGTACATGTTTTGGACACTTGAATTGGTTTCTATATACCGTAATTCTTAGTAAATTGGTCCCTAATTTGTATTTTTTGTTGTGTTCTCTCAATCACACAGCAGAGCTATTGAGCCAAGCCTCTCTTCCTTTATTGGCTGCTTGACGGCTCCTCCTAGAACAATATTTTTAAGTCAACGGGGACACCAGTACAATTACGGTATTTACATTGGAGAATTCTCGCCGAAGTTTATCCACTGGACGCTCCTGTCAAGTGCTAAAAGATGAGTGATCGATAAAGGCGTGAAGCCAAAACCGGTCTCCGATACGTCTGAGGCTTTTTCTCTCTGGTGACCGACGCACTGTGAGGACTACCTTGCAAGATTGCTTTTGGAAACTTTGCACTTTATGTCCAAACATTGATTAAGGACTATAGCAAGAATGCTTTATCACCACTTAAATAGTGGCTTTCTTCACAAGTGAATTTTGTGCTTACTTAACAATCCCCAGGTGGAGGCAGGGCATTCCCCAGTTTGGAGGCCTCCCCCCGCTTCAGGGTCATCAGAAACCGGGGGGTGGGGAGGAAATGTCTGCTGGGCACTCCATTATTCCTTAAGGAGACCGATTCCCATATGGAGAATTGATCCTTGGGTATCTGGGGCTCTGGGGGGGGCTGGTTTTGAGGTAGAGGCACTAAATTTGCAGCACAGCATCTGGTACCTCACCTCAAAACACCCTCCAAGTTTCAAGAGGATTGGACCAGGGGTCGAATTCTGAGCCCCCAAAGAAGGTGCCCCTGTCCTTCATTATTTCCAATGGAAGGAAGGCATTTAAAAGGTGTGCGGTCCCTTTAAATGCGATGGCCAGAACTCCCTTTGGAGTTTAATTATGCTTGACACAACCTTGCTTCTGGCTCCACCCCCAAAGTCTCCTGGCTCCACCCCCAAAGTCCCCAGATATTTCTTGAATTGGCCTTGACAACCCTAAACCCAGTGGATTTTAAAGCGCTTAACTTGGGCAGGACCACGCTGCCTGTTATTAGGCCTCCCAGCCAAGATTTTCCTTTCCCCTGCAGGTTGTGTTTTAGAACCTGGAATTGGGTAACTTCTGATGTTTACGGGACACGCCATTCCTCTGGATTCCTATTATTAAACCAAGTCCTGTTCACACGAATTACTGAGACTAGATTTCCCGTGGTGTTGCCTTCCTACATCCCTTCCGAGACAAAAATTAATCTGGAACTGATCCTGTAGTATCTCTGTGTTGGGCAAAGCAAGTGAGTTAGCGTGACCTAGCTCACAGATTTTCAGTCTCCAGCTCACACCTTTTTGTCTTAGCTCAGAAAGGATGACCCAAGAGCACACTGATTTATGCAGCAGCTCACAACTTTAATACCAGTAGCTCACAAAGTAGCATTTCTGCTCACAAGACTCTGCAGCTTAGAGAGTACATTGGTGTGAAGTGCAGTTGGTATAAATCGATGGTGCGTTATCATTTGGAATACTGGTCACCGCACCTCAATTCTGGTCACTGCACCTCAAAAAAGATATTATAGTACTGGAAAAAGTCCAGAAAAGGGCAACTAGAATGATTAAAGGGTTGGAACACTTTGCCTTTGAAGAAAGGTTAAAACGTTTGGGACTCTTTAGCTTGGAGAAACGTTGACTTAGGGGTGACAGGATAAAGGTTTACAAGATTATGCACAGGATAGAGAAGGCAGAGAAAGAAGTCCTTTTCTCCCTTTCTCACAATACAAGAACTCGTGGGCATTCAATGAAATTGCTGAGCAGTCGGGTTAGAACGGATAAAAAGAGGTACTTCTTCACCCAAAGGGTGATTAACACGTGGAATTCAGTGATACAGGAGGTGGTGGCGGCTACAAGCATAGCCAGCTTCAAGAGGGGATTGGATAAACATATGGAGCAGAGGTCCATCAGTGGCAGTTAGCCACAGCGTATTGTTGGAACTCTCTGTTTGGGGCAAGTGATGCTCTGTATTCTTGGTGCTTGGGGGTGGGGGCACAGTGGAAGGACTAAGTTCTAACCCCACTTGTGCACCTCCTGATGGCACTTGGGGTTTTTTTTGTGTGTGTGTGGCCACTGTGTGACACAGAGTGTTGGCCTGATCCAACATGGCTTCTCTTATGTTCTTCCAGCTGATGGTGACCCTATGAAACCATGTCCTTCGAAACGTCCTCTCCTTAAGAGCCTGGCTCGGATCTTGCAGACTGAAGGCCATGGCTTCCTTGACTGATTCAATCTGTCTCCCTCCTTTCCTGCAGTATTTACCCTTTGTACCATAGTGTTTTCCTCCCAAATGTCTAGAGTGTTTGGGAAAACCATAGAATTTTCCTGGAAATGCCTAGAGTGGCCGCCACGCAACGTCACCGGCGCAATAACATCACTTCCGGGTGACATCATCGCGCCGATGACGTCGGGGGAGGTTTCCCCCACCGGCCCAATGTGAGCCAGTGGGTTGAGAACCTCCCAGGCAGCCGTAGCAGATGTTTGCTTTGGCAGCAGCTGCCACCCCAGCACAAGAAACATCACTGTGCAGTTGAAATTAAGCCGTGGCAACTATTTTGTGGCTTGGATCCACCTCCTGCTGAACGCGTTTTGTGGCTGCAACCACCAGGCTGTGTCAGAATTCCAAAGGTGCCCACAGGCTCAAAAAGGTTGGGGACCTCTGCTCTGATGAGACACCTCCGTCCTTTGCAGGGACTAAAATCAAAAAGCTGCCTTTAAAGAAGGTTGAAAAGAAAAGGCACCCTCTGGGGCTTTAAAGAGGAGCCCAGCAGTGGAGAAACTGGACATCCGCTAACGGCAGTGATCAGATTTCCCGGGGGATGCTAATAAGGCAGGAAATGTTATCCTGCTGGCTGAGGATGTGATTAGTTTCCTAGCCAGGGCCATATTGTAATGGACACTCTTGAGTACAGCCAAATGTGAGGTTATTGTCCTTACGAGTGTACATTTCGGCCTGGGTGTGGGGAGATTCCAGAATCACAAGATCAGCCCTTGATTAATGGGTGGGGCAGTTTGCCTGAGAGATCTGAGTGTCTCATCCTGGAATGGCATGTTATTTTCTGGAATGATTCAGGAGCCTTCTTGTCCTTCCAGCTCCGTCAGCCTTCAGAGCATAGCGGCCTCCAAAAGAGGTTGCAGTTCCATGTTTCAAAGGAAGCTTTGACTCTCAAAAACACATCTCCTTTAACTCTCAGACCAACACACTGCCCTACAGAGTTTGGTGTAGTGGTTAAGTGTGCGGACTCTTATCTGGGAGAACCGGGTTTGATTCCCCACTCCTCCACTTGCACCTGCTAGCATGGCCTTGGGTCAGCCATAGCTCTGGCAGAGGTTGTCCTTGAAAGGGCAGCTGCTGTGAGAGCCCTCTCCAGCCCCACCCACCTCACAGGGTGTCTGTTGTGGGGGAGGAAGGGAAAGGAGATTGTGAGCCGCTCTGAGACTCTTCGGAGTGGAGGGCGGGATATAAATCCAATATCTCCTTCTTCTTCTTCTAGTGGTTAAGAGCCATGGACTCTTATCAGGGATAGCCAGGTTTGATTCCCCACTCCTCCTCCACATGCAGCCAGCTGGGTGACCTTGGGTTAGTCACAGTTCTCTCAGAGCTGTCTCTTGTAGGGAGAGGAAGGGAAGGAGATCGTAAGCCACTCTGCAACTCTGAGTGAAGGGCAGGGTATAAATCCTCCTCCTCCTTCTTGACACTGTTGTTGCAGCCACTGGAGCAGAAGAGCATTCCTGTAAAGATCTTTTCCCACATGGGGGGATATGAAAGCATGAACCCACCATGGAAACAGCAACAAGCAATGCATGATCCAGAAGGCGGTGCTAACCTAATATTGCATCAGGTTATGGGCCCAGGAAGGAGGGCCTCTACATGCCCAATCCCTGTGTTGCACACTGCTGCCACTATTGTGTTAAACATGAAAAAAAAAATCATTTGCCTAAGCACAGAAGCTTCTTCACAGTATCTCTGATTTCCCAGGTTTCCCAGTTAATGGGGGAAATGCTGTTCAGACCGATTACAAAGATGATCTGACTCCAGTGGTAACAAGAGAAAGAAATTTTACTTACAAAAATAGAAGCGCATATTACATAGCATATTCATGTAGGGATATTTAACTTATTGTGAACAGATCGACTTCAAAAAAGTTAACTTGTTACAGCTCCAAGCACAAGTGCGAGAGAGGAGAGGTCCTAGAGAAGATAAAGCAGAAAGCAAGCAATGGCCAAAAACACTCAACATCTAACCCATGAGAGACTGTCAAGTGTACCTGAGAGAATTCTCTCTTTTCCTCCCAGATCCTCTTGTATGCAGAGTTACACTACCCAACAGATACAGGGATCAGTACTGGGTCCCATGCTCTTTAACTTGTTCATAAATGATTTGGAGTTGAGAGTAAGCGGTGAAGTGGCCAAGTTTGCAGATGGCACTAAATTGTTCAGGGTGGTGAGAACCAGAGAGGATTGTGAGGCACTCCAAAGGGATCTCTTGAGGCTGGGTGAGCGGGCGTCAATGTGGCAGATGAGGTTCAATGTGGCCAAGTGCAAAGTAATGCACATAGGGGCCAAGAATCCCAGCTAAAAATACAAGCTGATGGGGTGTGAACTGGCAGAGACTGACCAAGAGAGAGATCTTGGGGTCGTGGTAGGTAACTCACTGAAAATGTCAAGACAGTGTGCGATTGCAATAAAAAAGGCCAATGCCATGCTGGGAATTATTACGAAGGGAATTGAAAACAAATCAGCCAGTATCATAATGCCCCTGTATAAATCGATGGTGCGGTCTCATTTGGAGTACCGTGTGCAGTTCTGGTCGCCGCACCTCAAAAAGGATATTATAGCATTGGAGAAAGTCCAGAAAAGGGCAACTAGAATGATTAAAGGGTTGGAACACTTTCCCTATGAAGAAAGGTTAAAACGCTTGGGGCTCTTTAGCTTGGAGAAACGTCGACTGCGGGGTGACATGATAGAGGTTTACAAGATAATGCATGGGATGGAGAAAGTAGAGAAAGAGGTCCTTTTATCCCTTTCTCACAATACAAGAACTCGCAGACATTCAATGAAATTGCTGAGCAGTCGGGTTACAATGGATAAAAGGAGGTACTTCTTCACCCAAAGGGTGATTAACATGTGGAATTCACTGCCACAGGAGGTGGTGGCAGCTACAAGCATAGCCATCTTCAAGAGGGGGTTAGATAAAAATATGGAGCATTGGTTCTTAACAGTCACTGCTTGTAACCCACCCCCTCCTGCACACAATTTAAGGGAAGTTTCTAGCACGTGTCTGTCTTTGTTGTTGCATGGGGGGTGTGTGTGTGTGTTCCAGCTTTAATCCAGGTGACTCCCTAGTGGTATCATTGGCGAATGAGCACAGGTAACATGACATCTGGGTAGAGGGGGCAGAGAAAGGCAGCTACTTTTGGGTGCCCTGATGTGAGAGACAGACAGTGAAGCATATGGCATATGCTTCACTGGAAGGAGCCATGACTTATCAGTAGAGGGCACCTGCTTGGCATGCAGAAGGTCCCAGGTTCAATCCCCAGCATCTCCAGTTACGAGGCAGGAGGTGATAGGAAAGACCTTGACCTGAGACTCTGGCTCAGTGACAGAGCCTCTGCTTGGCATGCAGAAGGTCCCAAGTTCAATCCCCAGCATCTCCAGTTCAAAGGACCAGGCAGGAGGGGATGAGAAGGACCTTGACCTGAGACCCTGGCTTAGTAGCAGAGTCTCTGCCTGGCACACAGAAGGTCCCAGGTTCAGTCCCCGCCATCTCCAGTTCAAAGGACCAGGCAGGAGGTGATAGGAAAGACTTTGACCTGAGACCCTGGCTCAGTGGCCAATCCTCTTCTTGGCATGCAGAAGGTCCCAGGTTCAATCCCCGGCATCTCCAGTTCAAAGGACCAGGCAGGAGGTGATAGGAAAGACTTTGATCTGAGACCTTGTCTCAGTGGCAGAGCCTCTGCTTGGCATGCAGAAGATCCCAGATTCAATCCCCAGCATCTCCATTTAGCAGGAGGTGGTATTTAATACCCTCTTATTGAGACCCCAGAGACCTGCTGCCAGTCTGAGTAGACAATACTGACTTTGATGGACCAAGGGTCTGGTTCAACAGAAGGCGGCTGCATGTGTTTGTGTGTTCCGAGTTCTACCACACAGCTCCCATTCGTTCCAATGTGGCTTGGGCAGGATCATTGCTTGGTAGATTCTGAACTCTCTCAGACTGTATGTGTCAAGACAGGTAGTCGTGTGTGTCTGTAGCAACAGAAAAGAGCAAGAGTCCCTTAGCAGTTTAAGGGTAATAAAATTTGTGGCTGGGTATGAATTTTCGTGAGTCACTGCTGACTTCTTCACTGCTTCACCCAGCTACAAATTTTGTTAGTCTTTAAGGCGCTACTGGACTCTTGCCCTTTTCTACTGCATGTATGGTGTGCTTTTGGGTTCATGCCTCAACCCCCAAAGTATCTTAGTTAAGAACATAAGAGAAGCCATATTGGATCAAGCCAATGGCCCATCCAGTCCAACACTCTGTGTCAAATAAGAACATAAGAGAAGCCATGTTGGATCAGGCCAGTGGCCCATCCTGTCCAACACTCTGAGTCACATAAGAACATAAGAGAAGCCATGTTGGATCAGGCCAGTGGCCCATCCAGTCCAACACTCTGTGTCACATAAGAACATAAGAGAAGCCATGTTGGATCAGGCCAATGGCCCATCCAGTCCAACACTCTGTGTCAAATAAGAACATAAGAGAAGCCATGTTGGATCAAGCCAATGGCCCATCCAGTCCAACACTCTGTGTCACATAAGAACATAAGAGAAGCCATATTGGATCAAGCCAATGGCCCATCCAGTCCAACACTCTGTGTCTCACGGTGGCCAAAAAACCCAGGTGCCATCAGGAAGTCAACCAGTGGGGCCAGGACATCAGAAGCCCTCCCACTGTGGCCCCTTCCAAGCACCAAGAATACAGAGCATCAGTGCCACGGACAGAGTTCTAACAATACGCTGTGGCTAATAGCATAAGAACATAAGAGAAGCCATGTTGGATCAGGCCAATGGCCCCTCCAGTCCAACACTCTGGGTCACACAATGGCGGAAAAACCCAGGTGCCATCAGGAGGTCCAGCAGTGGGGCCAGGACACCAGAAGACCTCCCACTGTTGCCCCTCCCAAGCACCCAGAGCATCAGACAAACAGTTCTATCTATACTTTGTGGCTAATAGCCACTGATGGACCTCTGCTCCATATGTTGATCCAATCCCCTTTTGAAGCCATCTATGCTTGTAGCCACCACCACCTCCTGCGGCAGTGAATTCCACGTGTTAATCACCCTTTGGGTGAAGAAGTACTTCCATTTATCTGTTCTAGCCTGACTGCTCAGCAATTTCATTGAGTGCCCACAAGTTCTCGAATTGTGAGAAAGGGAGAAAAGTCCTTCTTTCTCCACATAAGAACATAAGAGAAGCCATGTTGGATCAGGCTAATGGCCCATCCAGTCCAACACTCTGTGTCACACAGTGGCAAAAAATTTTATATATACACACACACTGTGGCTAATAGCCACTGATGGACCTGTGCTCCATATTTTTATCTAAACCCCTCTTGAAGGTGGCTATGCTTGTGGCCGCCACCACCTCCTGTGGCAGTGAATTCCACATGTTAATCACCCTTTGGGTGAAGAAGTACTTCCTTTTATCCGTTTTAACCTGGCTGCTCAGCAATTTCATCGAATGCCCAGGAGTTCCACCTTCCCCATCCCAGGCATAATCTTGTCAACCTCGATCATGTCACCCCGCAGTCGACATTTTTCCATCTGCATCTTACCCTGACTACATTGAGTCTCAGCCTCTTGCAGCCTGCTAAGCTTTCTGCCTAGGTTGTCCCGCCCCCTCCCTTCCACTCCGGGAACTGAAATCTGACATCTCTCTGTTTGTTTCCCAGCCAATTTTGCTTCTGCATAATAGCAGAGCTGTGGTTTGGCGCTGGCGGAGCTCGGCTTCCTTCAGAAGGCAAATCCCACGAACACCAACCGCTCGCCAGATGGTTTCTGTTGGGCTGCCCACAAACACTTGTCTACAAACCCAGATTTCGATGGTCTCGGGAAAGGCAAGGGCAGCCAGTTACACACATAGGGCCTGGCAGCTTCTACTTTCCTCATTGCTACTCAGATCAAAAGGTTTGCTCCATTTGTTAATTTTACTGCATACTGCTGTTCTGTTGCTTTCGCATGCTCATGCTACTCAGATCAAAAGGTTTGCTCCATTTGTTAATTTTGCTATTCTGCCATTGTACCATTTGAGATTTTAAACCACTGCCTCCCAGATAATTTCACTTCACTGTCATTGATTCTTAAATCTGTACCATGTCGCATTCTGGGCCACTGCCTACCAGCTCTGTAGGGTTCCCAAGTCCAACCCCAAAAATATCTGGGGACTTTGGGGGTGGAGCCAGGAGACTTTGGGGGTGGAGCCAGGAGACACTGGGGTGGGGCTAGGGGGGAGGGGGGAAACGGCGAGCCGCCCCGTCTAGGTGCAACGCCGCTGCGCAGCTGACGCCTCTTCTCTGCTCGCCGTGGCTGCTCCTCCGAGATGGGCTCAGCCTGAGCCCATCTCGGAGGAGCAGCCACAGTGAGCGGAGAAGAGGCCGCCACGCCGCTGCCGCCTCGCCCGCTCGGCCTCTGGGGTGGAAGCGGAGGGGGGGGGGTGGAGGCAGGCCAGGGGCGTGGCGAGCCGCGAGTCCGGGTCCTAGAAGGGCTGGATTCACGGCTCGCCATGCTCCTGGCCTGCCTCGCCCTCCCCTGCACTGCTGCCGCCTCTTGCCTGCTCCTCTGAGATGGGCTCAGCCTGGGCTCATCTCGGAGGAGCAGCTGCGGTGGGAGGGGAGGGGGCAGCAGCGGCGCGGCGGCCTCGCCGGCTCCGGGATGCGGCGGCTGGCCATGCTCCCCAGCGCCGTTTCCACCCCCTCCTCCCGCTTCTGTTTTTGGGGGGAGCGGGGGAAGAGGGTGGAAATCCTGGGGTCCCCCGCCAGGGCGGGAGTGTTGGGAAGCCTACAGCTCTGTCTGGCTCTGCTCAACTCTGTAGGGCTTTACTTTATTTAGTTTAGTTTATTTCTGATGTATATCCCGCCCTTCCCACCAGGTGGCTTAGGGCGGCTTCGCTCACTGTGCCGGATTCCTCGTCTGGTGAAGTGTGCTTAAGAGCACACGAAAGCTGACATTCTCAATAAAACTGGGCTGGTCTTAAAGCTGCCACTTGACTCCTGCTTTGTTTCCTCATTGGAGATATACAAGAAAGCATTGCTCCCAACTCCCTGCAAAATGCCGCAGTTTCTTCTTTGTCCACCAGCTGGCGCCTGTTTCCATGCAAGGTCTGATCCAGCCGATCTGGTTTTATTCACCGGTAAAGTTTGAGGCCCAGTCTGGACTGATCACATCTGATTTCAGGGTTGCCAGTCCCCAGTTGGGGGCAGGGGATCCCCCGGTTTGGAGGCCCTGCCCCCCCTTCAGGGTCATCAGAAAGCAGGAGTGGGGAGAGGGAAATGTCTACTGGGCACTCCCTTATTCCCTATGGAGACCAATTCCCATAGGGTATACTGGATAGGGTTGCCAAGTCGAATTCAAGGAATATCTGGGGACTTTGGGGGTGGAGCCAGGAGACATTGGGGCGGAGCCAGGAACAAGGGTGTGACAAGCAGAATTGAACTCCAAGGGAGTTCTTGCCATCACATTTAAAGGGACAGCACACCTTTTAAAATGCCTTCCTTCCATAGAAAATAATGAAGGATAGGGGCACCTTCTTTTGGGGCTCATAGAATTGGACCCCCTGGTCCAATCCTTTTGAAACTTGGGAGGTATTTTGGGGAGAGGCACTAGATGCTATACTGAAAATGTGGCACCTCTATCTCAAAAAACAGCCCCCCCCAGAGCCCCCAATACCCACGGATCAATTCCCCATCATTCCCTATAGGAATCGTTCATGGAGGTGCATAATGACTGTGGAGGAGGGGCTTCCCCCGCCGGCCAGCTGGCTGGGGGAGGGGGGAAGCCTGTAAAACCAGGGGATCCCCCGCTGGGACCTGGAGATTGGGAAGCCTAATACTGGACAATTGATCTGCAGGTATCCGGAGCTCTGAGACTCTTCGGAGTGGAGGGCGGGATATAAATCCAATATCATCTTCTTCTTCTACTCCTCCACTTGCAGCCGCTGGAATGGCTTTGAGTCAGCCATAGCTCTCGCAGGAGTTGTCCTTGAAAGGGCAGCTGCTGTGAGAGCTCTCTCAGCCCCACCCACCTCACAGGGTATCTGTTGTGGGGGGAGAAGACATGGGAGATTGTAAGCCACTTTGAGTGTCTGATTCAGAGAGAAGGGCGGGGTATAAATCTGCAGTCGTCTTCTTCTTCTTCAGCAATACATCCTGTGTTTGCAACAGCACCACAACAACAATTTGAATAAACAGTCAAAATATATAGTTATCACAATATCAAAATGAAATTCGACAGAAGTTCAAGGTTTTACTTCTTTACATCTAAACCTCTCAGAAACAAAGAAACAAGGTTCTTCTTCCCAGTAATCTTTAGATATACATCATACAACAATAGAATTCTATTCATTGCACTTAGGAATATTTCCTTATTGGGTACTATAGAAAGTCCATTAATATCAGATAGGCCTCTTTCTTTTTCATGCTGACGCGTCGCCTAGATAATTTCCACGTTTGCTTCTTCTAAGCAGATTCTACAATTCTAAATCAACCAACATTGCCTCTATTTCTTTTAAGTAAATTCCAAAGTTTCATCAACAATATCAATATTTCTCATAAAGGGAGGCAACAGTTCACAAAATAAATAAACCACCTCTATGGCTGGAAATAAAGAAACATCAAATGCTTGAGAGAAGGAATGAAGGGAGGGAAGGAGGAAGGAAAGGAGGGAGGGGTAGAAAGAAAGCAACATTAACTTTAAAAAAAATTCCAAGCTGCTGAATGGCTTGGCTTGGAGAAGACATTTAAACCGAGAGATGCCTTCTCCAAGCCAGCTGATGGGGTGGTGGGGGTTTTGAGAGCCACACAGCGTTTTCCCACAGAGCTTACCTCGGAGCGACGTCCCTCTTCACCGCACAGCGACTGCGCGGATTTCCCACCAACTGCTCCGCATAACCAGGAACAGCCGCGGCTTTTGCGTTGCTAACGTAAGCTGGTTTTTAGCGGTTTACATCTGTGACGCAAAAGGTTATGCGGAGAAGTTGGTGGGAAATCCGCGCAGACGCTGCGCGGTGAAGAGGGACGTCGCTCCGAGGTAAGCTCTGTGGGAAAACGCCCAATATGTGTGAAAGAGCTACATGTAGCTTCTGAGCCACAGTTTGGCTACCCCTGTGCTGCGTTGACCTGACAACCTGTAGGCTCACCAAACACCTCATTGAAATAAAAGATGAAAACAGGGTTTGAATCCAGGACTCTGGGGAGTATGGACTAATGAGGTAGGATGAATGTGGTGACTAGGGTTGCCAACTCTCCCTTGAAAAATTCCTGGAGATTTGGAAGTGGAGCTTTAGAAGAGAAGGGTTTGGGGAAGGAGGGACCTCAGTGGAGTAGAAAGAACATAGAGTCAATCCTCCAAAGCGGCCATTTTCTCCTGCCGTCTGAGATCTCTTGGAATTCTAGATCTCCAGGCTCTACCTGGAGGTTGCCAAACCCAACTGATATCCGTCTCTTTGGTCCCTGCTAGTCCACAGGGAAGCAAATTGCTGCTCACAACAGCAGTGCTGCCGCATTGCTCACTTTATAACAAAATTCATTTTCTTACCAATTTCCATAAGAACATCAGAAGAGCCCTGCTGGATCAGACCAGGGAGGGTCCATCTAGTCCAGCCTCTTGTCTCACACAGGGGCCAACCAGTTCCTCTGGAGGGCCAACGATAGGGCAGAGAGGCTGAGGTTTTCCTCTGAGAACCTCAGAAGAGCCCTGCTGGATCAGACCAGGGAGGGTCCATCTAGTCCAGCCTCCTGTCTCACACAGTGGCCAACCAGTTCCTCTGGAGGGCCAACGATAGGGCAGAGAGGCTGAGGCCTTCCTCTGAGAACATCAGAAGAGCCCCGCTGGATCAGACCAGGGAGGGTCCATCTAGTCCAGCCTCCTGTCTCACACAGTGGGCAGCCAGTTCCTCTGGAGGGCCCACAACAGGGCAGAGAGGCTGAGGCCTTCCCCTGAGAAGAACATCGAAAGAACCCTGCTGGATCAGACCAGGGAGGGTCCATCTAGTCCAGCATCCTGTCTCACACATCTAGCCCAACCCTCTGCACAATGCAGGATACTCACGAATACCTCCCCCTAAATTCACAGGATCTTCATTGTTGTCAGATGGCCATCTAGCCTCTGTTTAAAAACCTCCAAGGAAGGAGAGCCCACCACCTCCCAAGGAGGAAGCCTGTTCCACTGAGGAACCGCTCTAAACTCATAAATCCCTCCCCATAAATTCACAGGATCCTCATTGCTGTCAGATGGCCATCTAGCCTCTGTTTGAAAACCTCCAAGGAAGGAGAGCCCACCACCTCCCAAAGAGGAAGCCTGTTCCACTGAGGAATCGCTCTAACTGTCAGGAAGTTCTTCCTCATGTTGAGCCAGAAACTCTGTGGATTTAATTTCGACCTGTTGGTTCTGGTCCTACCTTCTGGGGCCACAGAAAACAATTCTACACCATTCTCTATAGGACAGCCCTTCAAGTCCTTGAAGATGGTGATCAGATCTCCATCTAGTCCAGCATTCTGTCTCACACAGTGGCCAGCCAGGCAGGCCCGACATTTTTCCTTCTCACACACTCCCTTAACGAAACCGCCCTTAAGATGGCCAAACCTTGCGTTTCGGCTTGGCCAAAGAGGATGCAGATATTCTCATCCTTTTATTGACCACATTGTAGTCCTGTAATTAATGAGTAATGAGGTTAATAATGTTTAAAAATTATGATGTGTTTTAAGTTGTTTCGCTTGTGCTCTTCCCTGGGTGTTGGGCTGATCTTTGAGTGCAATAACCAAAAGACTGGTGACTGAGGAGAACAGAATGGCAGAGAAGGACCACCATTTCAGGGAATCTCAAGGTAAAGAGCCAGTTTGGTGTAGTGGTTAAGGGTGTGGACTCTTTATCTGGGAGAGCCGGGTTTGGTTCCCCACTCCTCCACTTGCACCTGCTGGAATGGCCTTGGGTTAGCCAGAGCTCTCGCAGAGCTGTCCTTGAAAGGACAGGTTCTGTCAGAGCTCTCTCGGTCCCACCTACCTCACAGGGCGTCCGTCTCCTGAGAGCCAGTTTGGTGTAGTGCAGGGGTTGCCAACGGCAGCTCTCCAGATGTTTTTGCCTACAACTCCCATCAGCCCCAGCCAGCATGGCCAATGGCTGGGGCTGATGGGAGTTGTAGGCAAAAAACATCTGGAGAGCTACCACTGGCCACCCCTGGTGTAGCGGTTAGTGCGCGGACTCTTATCCGGGAGAACTGAGTTTGATTCCCCACTCCTCCACTCGCACCTGCTGGAATGCCCTTGGGTCAGCCATAGTTCTCGCAGAGCTGTCCTTGAAAGGGCAGGTTCTGTCAGAGCTCTCTCAGTACCACCTACCTCACAGGGCCTCTTCTGTAAGGGAGGAAGGTAATGGAGATTGTGGCCGCTATGAGACTCTGAGATTCAGAGTATAGGGCAGGATATAAATCCAATTTCTTCTTCTTCTTCTTCTTCACACAGGTCCTGCTGGCACAGGCTCAGCTTTAGGGGGATCCCCAAGCCAACCTGCAGCCCCTAGCCAGGCCAAAGCCTCCTCTGCTACGCCACATGGGAGCCTCGGGGATGGCTCTTTGACCACGATGCCTATTGAAACCTTGCCCCCACATGTCCTCGCCTGACTGGCTTCTGCAGCAGTGCTGGCCCTGACTCACAGGCCATAAAAGACCGTTCAGAGTTGCACAGCGGAGCCCTCGGGGCCTGCCTTTCTCAGTAGGGTTGCCAAGTCCAATTCAAGGAATATCTGGGGACTTTGGGGGTGGAGCTAGGATACATTGGAGGTGGAGCCAGGAACCAGGGTGTGACAAGCCTAATTGAACTCCAAAGGGAGTTCTGGCCCCCACATTTAAAGGGACCACACACCTTTTAAATGCTTTCCCTCCATTGGAAATAATGAAGGATAAGGACACCTTCTTTGGGGGCTCATAGAACTGGACACCCTGGCCCAATCTTTTTGATACTTGGAGGGTGTTTTGAGGAGAGGCACCGGATGCTATGCTGAAAATCTGGTGCATCTACCTCAAAAGCAGCCCCCCCCCTCGAGCCCCAGATATCCACGGATCAATTCTCCATTATACCCTACGGGAATTGGTCTCCATAGGGAATAACGGCGTGCCCAGCAGACATTCTCCTCTCTCCTCCCGCTTTCTGTTGACCCTGAAGTGGGGGGAGGGACTCCAAAACCAGGGGATCCCCTGCCCCCACCTGGGGATTGGCAACCCTATTTCTCAGGCCTCTGGCTGTAAAATGGAACCAAGGGCTGAACTATTTATTTATTTGTTTATTTATTACATTCAATTTATATCCCGCCCTCTCCGCAAGCGGACTCAGGGCGGCTCACAACATTATACAATACAATCAGTCCAATAAAACATATAAAACCATAATTTACTTATTTCAGTTTTAAAACCATTCTATAGTTTTAAAAACCAGATGAACTGACATCTCAGCGTTTGCCGCAGGGACGTGCCACCATTTTAAAGATTTGCCCACACGCCCTGGCAACGTTCCAGGTCCAGCATATAGGGTTGCCAATCCCCAGGTGGGGGCAGGGGATCCCCCGGTTTGGAGGCCCTTCTCCTGCTTCAGGGTCATCAGAAAGTGGGGGAGGGGAATGTCTGCTGGACACTCCATTATTCCCTATGGAGACCAATTCCCGTAAGGTATCTGGGGCTCGGGGGGGGGCTGTTTTTTGAGTTAGAGGCACCAAACTTTCAGCTTAGCAGCCAGTGCCTCTTCCCAAAATACCTGCCAAGTTTTAAAAGTATTGGACCAAGAGGTCCAATTCTATGAGCCCCCCCAAAAAGGTGCCCCTATCCTTCATTATTTCCAGCGGAGGGAAGGCATTTGAAAGGAGCACAGTCCCTTGAAATGTGATGGCCAGAACTCCCTTTGGAGTTCAGTTGTGCTTGTCATACCCTTGCTCCTGGCTCCGCCCCCAAATCTAGCTCAGATATTTCTTGAATTAGACTTGGCAACCTTATCAGCAAATGGTGGGGGGAGGCAAGACCTAGGGTCGGCAACCGGTGGGAAGACTGTGGGGCAGGGACGCGGGAGGCCCCTTCAGCGGAACCTGGAAGTGACATCACGCCTTTCTAGGAATCGCTGGCCATTCCTAGCGGGGACTGATATCCTTCCCAGGTTTTCTCCCCAAGCGGCATCTAGCGTTCCCTCTAAGCTGAGTTAGTGCGAGCCAGCTCATCGCTTGTTAGCCTCTGGCTCACACCTTTTTGTCTTCGCTCAGGACAAATGGCCCCAGAGAAAGCTAATCGATGCAGGAGCTCACAACTTTAATGCCAGGAGCTCACGAAGTGGAATTTTTGCTCACAAGACTCCACAGCTTAGAGGGAGTATTTGTGGCATCGCGTGCTATTGACAGAATTCCCTGCTCCCCCCCCCCCCATTATTCCCCCTCCCAGCCAGCCATAGAAGCAGGAGTGGGAAACAAAAACTGGAGAATGTAATGCCCTGCAGTTCCGGCAAGATCCCGTCTTCTCTGCACTGTGGTGGGCCCCGCCAGAACTGGATCTCTTCAGCACCCAGTTGGAAGGGACCTCTAGGGTCACCTAGTGACTAGTCCAATCCCCTGCACAATGCAAGGTATTCGCGCACACACCAGCGACCCCCGTTCCATGCCCAGAAGATGGCAAAATTGGAGAGCAAACTTAAGAGAGCCAGTTTGGCGTAGTAATGAAGTGTGGGACTCTTAGCTGGGAGAACCAGGTTTCTTTCCAAACTCCTCCACTTGCACCTGCTGGAATGGCCCTGGGTCAGCCATTGCTCTTGCAGAGATGTCCTTGAAAGGGCAGCTTCTGTCAGAGCTCTCTCAGACCCGGTTACCTCACAAGGGTGTTTGTTGTGGGGGAGGAAGAAAAAGGAGATTGTGAGCTGCTCTGAGACTCTGAGTGGAGGGCAAACTGGAGAGCAAACTGGAGAGCCGCTTTGGTGTAGTGGTGAAGTGTGCGGACTCTTAGCTAGGAGAACCAGGTTTATTTCTACGCTCCTCCACTCGCAGCTGCTGAAATGGCCTTGGGTCAGCCATTGCTCTTGCAAAGATGTCCTTGAAAGGGCAGCTTCTGTCAGAGCTCTCTCAGACCCGCTTACCTCACAAGGGTGTCTGTTGCGGGAGAGGAAGATAAAGGAGACTGTGAGCTGCTCTGAGACTCTAAGTGGAGGGTGGAATATAAATCCAATGTCGTCTTCTTAAAAAAAAACCCCACCAGAATCCCTGGCCAAACTAGCCAGGAGAAGAATTGTTTCCTGAAATTGTGGTTTAAAAGTTCCCTATTCCATTAAACAAAGGAGAGAGAGGAAATAGGAGCAGAGCTGTGTGTGTTGACCCACCTGAAGGAACTCATGCTGTGAAAGTGGGAAAGGGGAAATGGGGCCTTTCCCAGGTGGGAAACTCCCTTAGACTAAGGGCTCCCTAAAAAGTACCCTGGTAATCAGCTGCCACTCATCAGGGACTCCTGAGGACATCTAGACTGACCTGCTGAGGAGCAGTCTTCCACGGCAGGACTAATGACAAAATGCCTTCTAACCAACCGGGCAGGCTAGCACATGGAGAAGAGATTAAGAGAAATATCCCAGAGACATAGATTTTACTAACTGAAGTGGGGGGGGGGGGGGGAAGGGAAGTCTTTTTTAAAAGTTTTCTTTTTGCAAAAGAGAGCGGGAAAAGGGAAAGGGTGGTTGGATTTCAAAAGGGGTGGGAAAAGGCGAGATAAGATACAGGGAGAAGCATTCAGCAACAACACAGAGATGCGCCAGTGAAAAGAAATACAGTCGAACTAGCTAAGCTGAACTCGTTACGTAGGCTGTAGCAGGTTCCTCAGGGCATGTGCAGAGTTCCTTACAGTAACAAGAAGTTGGAGGGTGGACTCAGTTTCCACTGAAGGCTGAAAACCGAAGACAAGGGGAAGTCGCAGATGTCCAGATCAGCCGGCGGCTTGGAGAATGCATTTAAAGTCGCTTCCTTTCCGCCTCTCTTCCCTCCTCCCTCCACTCCATCTGTCTTGCAGCTCTCAAACCTCTGACGCTCATACCTTATGGCTCTCAAACATCTGACGTTTATTCTGTGTGTCTCTTATGTTAAGCAAGTTTGGCCACCCCCGGTCCAGACATTTGTGCTAAATGGTCCAACTCCATTTAGCACAAATAGCTGGACCCAGGGGTGTGGCCGAACTTGCTTAACATAAGAGCCGCATAGAATAAACCTCTAAGCAGATTTCTCCAGGTCATCTCTAAGGTCAGCTTTTAACCACCCGAGCCATCTCCAATATGGCCCCACCTCCGTCAACACGTGTTAATGGCCGTCCGCTTCCATGACTGGCGGGCGGCCTGGTCCCAACCTTTGTCCAAAAGGGATTATGCCTGCAAGGATGGTCCGATGTGGAATGGAAGTGAACAACACATTGTCATGCAAACCCCCGAGGTTCCAAGATCCCAGACGCTCTAGATGGCGCTCCTGAGCCTTAGCCTCTTTTAGGATTCCCATTTCCGCACACATTAACACCCCCGCCTGCATTCGCAACAATCTGAAATAGAAAGCACTTTGGAAGGAAGGAGCCCAAAAATTGCGGATGTGTAGAGTTTTGTTCTTCGAATGTACTTATTGACTCCATTCTTACCCCGTCTTTCTCTCCAACGGGAAGCCAAAGTTAAGCCGCCAAACCTCTTTGCTTTCCTGTCCTCACAAGAAACTGAGCAATCCCCTTTCAACCTGGTTAGTTTGTTCGCTGAGTTGGTAACAGTCACACTGGGTGCTCTCGGAATCTTTCTAAGAAGAAGAAGAAGAAGATATTGGATTTATATCCCGCCCTCCACTCCGAAGAGTCTCAGAGCGGCTCACAATCTCCCCCACAACAGACACCCTGTGAGGTGGGTGGGGCTGGAGAGGGCTCTCCCAGCAGCTGCCCTTTCAAGGACAACCTCTGCCAGAGCTATGGCTGGCCCGAGGCCATGCTAGCAGGTGCAAGTGGAGGAGTGGGGAATCAAACCGGGTTCTCCCAGATAAGAATCTGCACACTTAACCACTACACCAAACTGGCTCTGCCATCTAGGGCAGATGGGAAAGGGAATTGAGGCAAAAAAGCAGTTAAAGGGCCAGTTTCCTTGAAAATACAACAAAAGTCTAGTAGCACTTTAAATACTAACTTTTTCTGCAAACCAGTGTCGCCTCTCAGCGGAGTGAGTGTGAGCGAGCTCATGGGTTTTTTAGCCTCCGGCTCACACATTTTTGTCTTAGCTCAGGAAAAATGGTCGCAGAGCACACTAATTGATGCAGGAGCTCACAACCTTAATGCCAGCGGCTCACAAAGTAGAATTTTGGCTTCCAAGACTCCTCAGCTTAGAGGGGCCATTGCTGTAGACAGGTTTAGACGACTGTGAGAAAGATTAGGGAAATCCTTGGGTCTCAGGACACAGCATTGTCTCGGAGTCTGATCAAAGGGAAACTGTTTTGGGGAAAGGAAAATATTGTTCTAGATCTAAAAAAAAGTTCAATAAATTACTTTCCAGAATCCCCAAACACAAAATAATCATTCCAGGTATATGAAAATAATGACAACGTACCAAAATTGTGCTGTATGCAATATGATAAAACTATACTCTAATCAGGTTTGCCAATTTTGGATTGGGAAATTCCTGGTGATTTGGGGGGTGGAGTCAAGGAGGGTGGGGTTTGGGAAGGGGAGGGACCTCACAGGAGGCTGGCATCCCTAAGCCTCAGTGGGGCACAAGGCCACAGAGTCCAAAGTGGGGCACAAGGCCACAGGGCTCCAAAGCAGCCCTTTCCTCCAGGGGATCTGATCTCTGTAGTCTGGAGAGGAGCTGGAATTCTGGGGGATCCCCAGGTTCCACCTGGAGGCTGGCATCCCTGAACATCAGTTGGGCACAAGGCCACAGAGGCCCCCCTCCACAGCAGCCCTTTCCTCCAGCGGAGACTGATCTCTGTAGTCTGGAGATGAGCTGTGATACCGGACGATCCCCAGGTCCCACCTGGAGGCTGGCATCCCTGAATATCAGTGGGGCACAAGGCCACAGAGTCCCCCCTCCAAAGCAGCCCTTTCCTCCAGGGGAACTGATCTCTGTAGTCTGCAGAGGAGCTGGAATTCCAGGGGATCCCCAGGTCCCACCTGGAGGCTGGCATCCCTGAACCTCAGCGGGGCACGCCACAGAGTCCCCCCTCCAAAGCAGCCTTTTCCTCCAGGGGAACTGTTTTCTATAGTCTGGAGAGGAGCTGGAATTCCAGGGGATCCCCAGGTCCCACCTGGAGGCTGGCATCCCTGAACCTCAGAGGGGCACAAGGCCACAGAGTCCCCCCTCCAAAGCAGCCCTTTCCTCCAGGGGAACTGATCTCTGCAGTCTGGAGAGGAGCTGGAATTCCGGGGGATCCCCAGGTCCCACCTGGAGGCTGGCATCCCTGAACCTCCGTGGGGCACAAGGCCACAGAGTCCCCCCTCCAAAGCAGCCTTTTCCTCCAGGGGAACTGATCTCTGCAGTCTCGAGAGGAGCTGGAATTCCGGGGGATCCCCAGGTCCCACCTGGAGGCTGGCATCCCTGAACCTCCGTGGGGCACAAGGCCACAGAGTCCCCCCTCCAAAGCAGCCTTTTCCTCCAGGGGAACTGATCTCTGCAGTCTCGAGAGGAGCTGGAATTCCGGGGGATCCCCAGGTCCCACCTGGAGGCTGGCATCCCTGAACCTCCGTGGGGCACAAGGCCACAGAGTCCCCCCTCCAAAGCAGCCATTTCCTCCAGGGGAACTGATCTCTGTAGTCTGGAGAGGAACTGGAATTCCACAAGATCTCAATGTTCCATATGGAGGGGGGAAGCCCTTTTTAATAATACTAGGTCACCAACTACACAATATAATTTTAATTTTTTTTTTCAGACGAAATACTTCCACAAGGAGGAAATAAAAGAGGCTTCTGGTACCGTATCCAGGCCTCGGATTCAGCAGCAGTTCATAGGATCGCAGCTCCTGAACCTTTCTGAGGGTTCCCCCTCCTCCTCCCCACCTACCTTGTCCATTGAATAGAAGGTGCAGCTGCATAACAATTCCTGGATTAGGAGAGCGGGCAGCTAGCCGGCCACTAGGGGCTTTGCCACGCCCCCAGCAGCCCTCATCAACCCACGGAGAAGCCTGCGCCACCCTTTCTCCACTTCTGATGTGATTTGGGGTGGTGGGTGGTTTGCTGGCCTTTTGACTGTGGGGGGGGCAGGAGCAAGGAGAGCCCCAGGTGAGCGAGGCCTGCTTGGGCTGGCTGGATCTCCACTAGCCCAAGCAGGCCTTGCTCGCCCGTGGCTCTCCTTTCCTGTGTCAGGTTGCTTTTGGCTGGGGGTGGTGGTGGCATATGCTAATGAGTTATGCTAACGAGCTCCACCACCTATTTTTCTACAAAACGACCCCCCGACCGTATCCCTTTTATGGCACCAGAGGTTTTGTTTCTTTCAACCAAAACTGCCTTTTAAAGCATAATGCACTTTTATATTTGTCGGACGTCTAGGGAAGACAGATGGGAGAATGTAGTATCCCACGGGGCTTTTTGTTGCAGCAGGGACTCCTTTGCCTATTAGGCCACACACCCCTGATGTAGCCAATCCTCCTGGAGCTTACAGGGCTCTCCCTACAGGGCCTACTGTAAGCTTCAGGAGGATTGGCTACATCAGGGGGATGTGGCCTAATAGGCAAAGGAGCTCTTCCTACGAGAGACTCCTACTTAAAAACTAATTCAGGTGGGCGGCCGTGTTGGGCTGAAGCAACAGAACAAGGTTGCAGTCGAGTGGCACCTTTAAGGCCAGTTTAAAACCAATGAAATTTAATTCTGGGTATAAGCTTTCTTATGCCTGCACACTTTGATCAGATACACATGAAAGCTTATACCCTGATTTAAACTTTTGTTGGTCTTAAAGGTGACACTGGTCTCAAACTTTGTTCTTTGCAAACTAACTATTGTTGCTTAGTCTTCCAAGGCTCAGGGAAACTAAACTGACAGATGACGGCCTTCTTCTACGGATTCAGAATCTCTGGGTCCAGTCCAGGCTTGCCACCCTCCAGGGGAGGCCTGGAGATTCCCCAGTATTGCAACCAATTTCCAGACTACAGAGCTCAGTTCCACTGGAGGGAAATGGCTGCGGGGGGAGGGGCATTATATCCACGGGGGTCCTTCTCCTCCCCCGAACCCCACCCTGAAACCTCCAGGAATTCCCCAACTGGGAGATGGCAACCTGAAACCAGGGAACAAGACCCGGAACAAATGCAAGGCTTGTATCACTCCTCCAGCTGTCGAATACAGCACCAGAATTACCCAACGTCCTAATTTTTTAAAAATGCGCACTGTACACGGGCTGAACATAATGCTTGCCAACCTCCAGGGGAGGCCTGGAGATCGCCCAGTATTGCAACCCATTTCCAGACTACAGACCTCAGTTCCCCTGGAGGGAAATGGCTGCGGTGGGGGGGGGGGCATTACATCCGCGGAGGTTCTTCTTCTCCTCCAACCCCGCCCTCCACAGGCTCTGCCCCCAAACCTCCAGGAATTCCCCAGCCGGGAGATGGCAAGCTGAAACCAGGGAACAAGACCCGGAATAAATGCAAGGCCTGTATCACTCCTCCAGCCGTCGAATGCAGCATCAGAATTACCCAATGTCGTATTTTTTTATAAAGCGCGCACTGTACACGGGTGAACATAACGCTTGCCAACCCCCAGGGGAGGCCTGGAGATCTCCCAGTATTGCAACCGGTTTCCAGAATACAGAGCTCAGTTGGAGGGAAATAGCTGCGGGAGGGAGTGGCATTACATCCGCGGAGGTCCTTCTCCTCCTCCAACCCCGCCCTTCCCTCGGCTCCGCCCCCAAACCTCCAGGAATTCCCCAGCCGGGAGATGGCAACATGGAAGGAGACCCGGAGGGAAGACAAGGTTTGCATCGCTCCTCCCGCTGTCGCATGCCACACCGAAACTACCTAACGCCGCTTTAAAAAGAAAAAAATGAAAAGGAAAGCGTGCACTGTACACGAGTTGGACACGCGTCCGCCGTCACTTGTGAACGGGGGCGACGAGAGGCCCTTGGGGGCCGCGCAAAAGGCCACGGGGGAGGTTGGGCGTCCCTCTACCCTCCGCCTGGAGGGGCGCAAAGGCGGCGCCCTCCTCCCCTTCCTGCCCGCCTCTCTCTCTCTCTCTCTCCGGGAGAGCAGCCGAGCAGGCCGGAGGGCGGAGCGGGCGGGCCAGCTGGAGAGGCGAGGGAGGGGAAAGGAAGGGAAGGGAAGGGAAGGCAGCGACGGCCGGGGGAGCCGCAGCCAGGCTGGGCGAGCGCGGAGCAGACAGGCGGGCAGGCGGGCACAAGCGAGCGGCTCCCCGGCCGCCGGCAGGTCTCTGCCCCGAGGGGGCGGCCGTGCCAAAGCGCGGAGCCGAGGCGAGACCCTTCCCCGTCGGGGGTGGAGAAGGCTGCCGCTGCCCCTGGACGCCTCCTGCCGCCAACGGGGGCCGGCCAGCTGCTCTGCCCCGCTCTCCTGGGGCTGCCCGTCGGGGGTCTTCCCTGCCTGGACCGGAGCGAGCGCGCCGCCAGATCCCCGCGCCCTGCCGGATCCTTGCAACGAGGAGGCCATGCAGACGGTGCACTGCCAGCTCCTGCCCGACCGGCCCCCGCCGTCGCCGCAGCCCCCCGCCGAGCCGCTGGAGTGGCCCGGGGGGCCGGGAGAAGTGCGGCTGACCGTCCGGAGGTCCCGATCCCCGCCCCGCCAGCTGGCCCGCAAGGGGGTGGCGCTGCGCAAGACTTTGGTGGCCCTGGATGTCGCCTGCCTGCTTGCCGGTGAGTAGGGCTGCGGGGCTGGGGGGGAGACGCGCGTCCCGGGGCGCGTCCAGACAACCCTTCCGCACGTGTCCACTTGCTAAAAAGTGCCTGGGAAAGCGGGTAAGTGGTCTGCCGCACCCTGCCAGAGGTGGAGGGCGTTTGGGCAGCCTGGTGCTGGGGCTTAGCTATGTCAAACGAGGCTCTGAGAGAGCCAGGTTCGAATCCTCCCTCCGCGCCTGGAACCTGGCTGGGTAATAACGCTAGGCCAGCCCCCCCCCCCTCTGCCTAACCTACCTCTCAGGGTTGTTGTGAGGATGAGAGAGGGGAGTAAGGATAAGATAGAAGAGTGGGTTCTCCTTCCTTCTTTGGAGGTTTTTCAACAAGAGGCCATCTGACAGCGATGCGGATCCTGTGAATTTAGGGGGAGGTCTTTGTGTGTTTGGAGCGGCTCCTCAGTGGAACAGGCTTCCTCGGGAGGTGGTGGGCTCTCCTTCCGTGGAGGTTTTTCAACTGAGGCTAGATGGCCACCTGACAGCGATGAGGACCCTGTGAATTTAAGGGGAGGGGTTTGTGAGTTTCCTGCATTGCCCAGGGGGTTGGACTAGATGACCCTGGAGGTCCCTTCTAACTTGTGGATTCGATGAGAGACTGGCAACCGCTTGGGTTCCCTGAAGCAGCAGGGTGGGGAGAAAAGGAAAGGAAAGGTCCCCTGTGCAAGAACCAGTCATTTCTGACCCTTTCACAGCAGACTTTTTACAGGGTGGTTTGCCCTTGCCTTCCCCAGTCCTCTACACTTCCCCCCCAGCAAGCTGGAGACTCATTTGACCGACCTCAGAAGGATGGAAGGCTGAGTCAACCTCCAGCCGGTGACCCGAAAACCCAGCTTCCTCCGGGGACCGAACTCGGGACGTGAGCAGAGCTTAGGACTGCAGTGCTGCAGCTTTAACCCTCTGCGCCACGGGGCTCTAGGGCAAAAAGGGCAGGCCCTCAAAGAAGTCAAAGCAATGAGTTCCCCTCCTCTTGTGCAGCTGGCCCGGAGGAAGGCTGGCCTCCCTGCAGCACAGGATGTTGACAGACAGGTGAGCCAGCCAGTTCCCCTGGGTGAGCCTCCCTGCTCGCGCAAGGATTGTCTGAAGCGGCTTGGCGGTTGTTGTTTTTTTCTTGGGAGGGGGGCAGATGTTGTCAAAGGACCGTGGCCCCGCTGCGGCTTCTCTCACCCCCGACCAAAAAGTTGAGGAACTCTTAAACTTCCTGAGTTGTGATTTGCGGTTGCTTAATTCGGAGCACGTGTGCGTCACGATTTAGGCCGCTTGAAGGCTTTGGATGCTTAAGAAAGGCCGGGAACGAGGGGTGGGGGGAGCCCGCCTGATTGTGATGCTGGGCACTGTGTTGCCCACTCCGCCTTTGCCAAGTGCGGGTGCCAGCCCACAGTTTGGCACACGGGGAGGGCCTGTGTCTGTTGCTTTGAAAGGCTTCAGCTTGGAGGCCCTTTGGTGGGGTAGAGAACCACGTTTGGGGCCCGATTTGTGGGATACGGAGCCACGGTTGCGGCCTGGGATACAGAACCACGTTTGTGGCCTTCCCCTCCAGTGGGAACCCGAAACGGCCGACCTGGTTCACCTCTCCTCCGTTTTGTACTTCATGACAGCCTTGCGAGGTAGGCGAGGCCGAGAGAGCGTGAGTGGCCCGGGGTTACCCGGCGAATTAGCAGGGCATGAGCAGGGATTCGAACTCGGGTCTGCCAGATCCGAACTCTGAAATGCTGCACCGCTCTGGCTTTCCAGTTGCCTCGTGTTAGGGAGTTTGGCAACACTCAGCCAGCCCGCCCAGCAATATAATAACAACTCCCTCCGAATTCCTCCAGAATTTGGAACTTTTCTTCGGGGCAGGGTTGTCGGGAAAGCAACTGAAGCCTAAGAGCCTCTCCCCCTCCTGTGGGGTATCTGGAGGACGTGGGGCTGAGAAGAACCGGAGTTGTTGGCTTTCCACTCGCATCTGGGTGTCGTGGCAGGAGCCTGGCGTGAGAAGTTGTCGTCTGCCTGGTGCTTTTCTTTTTTTAATATCCCGCCCTTCCTCCACAGAATGTGGCTCTCCCTTCCCCACGTTATCTTGGAGCAAGCGTAGGCGGAGAGAGTGTGAAGGGCCCAAGGTCACTTGGCACGGTTCAGGGTGGGAACTTGGCGCTCCCTGGGTCCTAGTCCGACACCGTCACCCCACGCAGGCTGTGATTCAGAACACCTTGTGCACATTTAATGGAGTCTTGTGTTCAGTTTTGGGCACCACACTGTAGGACGGATCTAGACGAAAGTCCAGAAAAGGGCAACTAGAATGATTAAAGGCTGGAGCACTTTCCCTATGAAGAAAAGTTGAAACGCTTGGGGCTCTTTAGCTTGGAGAAACGTCGACTGCAGGGTGACATGATAGAGGTTGACAAGATAATGCATGGGATGGAGAAAGTAGAGAAAGAAGTCCTTTTCTCCCTTTCTCACAACAAGAACTCGTGGGCATTCGATGAAATTGCTGAGCAGACAGGTTAAAACGTATAAAAGGAAGTACTTCTTCACCCAAAGGGTGATTAACATGTGGAATTCACTGCCACAGGAGGTGGTGGCGGCCACAAGAATCGCCACCTTCAAGAGGGGTTTAGATAAAAATATGGAGCACAGGTCCATCAGTGGCTATTAGCCACAGTGTGTGTGTATATATAAAATTTTTTGCCACTGTGACACAGAGTGTTGGACTGGATGGGCCGTTGGCCTGATCCAACATGGCTTCTCTTATGTTCTTAGACAAGCTGAAACAGGTGCAGAGGAGGGCGACAAAGATGGTGAGGGGTCTGGAGACCAAGTCCTATGAGGAAAGGTTGAAGGATGTTTAACCTGGAGAGGAGGCGGCTGAGAGGTGATAGGATCACCATCTTCAAGTCCTTGAAGGGCTATCATATAGAACAGCGATTCCCCACCTTTTTTGGCACCAGGGACCAGTTTTGTGGAAGACAGTTTTTCCATGGACTGGGGGTGGGGGCAGCGGCAATGGTTTCGGGATGATATAGTTCTGCACTTTATTTTGGTGTGGTGGCTAAGTGTGCGGACTCTTATCTGGGAGAACCGGGTTTGACTCTCCACTCCTCCACATGCAGATACTGGAATGGCCTTGGGTCAGCCATAGCTCTTGCAGAGCTGTCCTTGAAAGGACAGCTTCTGTGAGAGTTCTCTCAGCCCCAACCACCTCACAGGGTGTCTGTTGCTGGAGAAGGAGATTGTGAGCCAATCTGAGATTCAGAATGGAGGGTGGAATATAAATCCAATGTTGTTGCCGGCATCTTATTATTATCACTACATGGTAATATATAATGAAATAATTATACAACTCATGGACCGGTTGCTAACAGGCCACGTACCAGTACTGGCCCACGGCCCAGGGGTTGGGACCCATGATATAGAGGATGGGGTGGAATTATTTTCTGTGGCCCTAGAAGGCAGGACCAGAACCAATGGGTTGCAACTAAATCAAAAGAGTTTCTGGCTCAACATGAGGAAGAACTTCCTGACCGTCAGAGCGGTTCCTCAGTGGAACAGGCTTCCTCCTTGGGAGATGGTGGGCTCTCCTTCCTTTGAGGTTTTTAAACAGAGGCTACATGGCCATCTGACAGCAATGAAGATCCTGTGAATTTAGGGGGAGGTGCTTGTGAGTTTCCTGCATTGTCCAGGGGGTTGGACTAGATGACCCTGGAGGTCCCTTCCAGCTCTAGGATTCTGTGATTCTAACTTCCTGACCATTAGAGCAGTTCCTCAGTGGAAAAGGCTTCCTTGGGAGGTGGTGGGCTCTCCTTCCTTGGAGGTTTTTCAACAGAGGTTGGATGGCCATCTGACAGCCATGAAGATCCTGTGAATGTAGGGGGGGTGGGATTTGTGAGCTTAGAGCGGTTCCTCAGTGGAACAGGCTTCTTTGGGAGGTGGTGGGCTCTCCTTCCTTGGAGGTTTTTCAACAGAGGCTAGGTGGCCATCTGACAGCAATGAAGATCCTGAGAATTTAGGGGGAGGTATTTGTGAGTTTAGAGCGGTTCCTCAGTGGAACAGGCTTCCTCCTTGGGAGGTGGTGGGCTCTCCTTCCTTGGAGGTTTTCCACAGAGGCTGGATGGCCCTCTGACATCAATGTGGATCCTGTGAATTTAGGGGGAGGTGTTTGTGAGTTTCCTGCATTGTGCAGGGGGTTGGACTAGATGACCCTGAAGGACCCTTCCAACTCTATGATTCTGTGTAATATATTTATTGATTCCTTTTCTATCCCTCTTTTCTCCCCAACGGGGAGCCAAAGCGGCTGATGTCCTTCTCCTCTCCCCATATTATTTTCACAACAACCCTGTAAGGAAGGCGAGGCTGAGAATGTGGGACTGGCCCAAGGAACACCCAGCGCAGGGGTGGCCAAACTTGCTTCATGTAAGAGCCACATGGGATAAATGTCTGATGTTTGAGAGCCACAGGACAGGAAGGAAGGAAGGCAAATAGATGGAGAGAGGAAGAGGCGGAAAGAAAGCAACTTTAAGTGTATTCTCAAAGCTGCCAGCTGACTTGGCCTGGAGAAGTGATTTAAAGAGTCAAATGCGTTCTCCAAGCCAGCCAGTGGGGCTGTGGGGCCTTCAAGAGCCACACAATATGTGTAGAAGAGCCATTGGTTAGCCACCTCTGACCCAGTAAGTTTTAGGGTTACCAGGTTTGTGTTGGAAAATACCTGGAGACTTTGCGGGTGAATCTGGGAGAGGGCAGGGTTTGGGGAGGGGAGGGGCCTCAGCAGGGTACAATGCCACGACGGCCGCCCTTCAAAGCGGGCATTTTTTCCAGCTGTAGATCAGTTGTAAAAGCGGGAGATCTCCAGGTCCCACCTGGGGATTGGCAACCCTAGCTGAAATTCCAGAGCAGTGTGGATTGGAACTGGGATCTCCTAGGCTAGGGCTGGCCAAACCTGCAGAGAGCCAGTTTGGTGTAGTGGTGAAGTGTGCAGACTCTTATCTGGGAGAACCGGATTTTTTCCCCCACTCCTCCACTTGCACCTGCTGGGATGGCCTTGGGTCAGCCACAGCTCTGGCAGAGGTTGTCCTTGAAAGGGCAGCTGCTGTGAGAGCCCTCTCAGCCCCACCCACCTCACAGGGTGTCTGTTGTGGGGGAGGAAGGTAAAGGAGATTGTGAGCCACTCTGAGATTTGGAGTGGATGGTGGGATATAAATCCAGTATCATCATCATCTTCTTCTCTCAGCCCCACCCATCTCACAGGGTGTCTGTTGTGGGGGAGGAAGGTAAAGGAGTTTGTGAGCCACTCTGAGACTCTTCAGAGTGGAGGGCGGGATATAAATCTTAATATCTTCTTCTTCTTCTTCTTCTTCTTCTTCTCTCAGCCCCGCCCATCTCACAGGGAGTCTGCTGTGGGGGAGGAATGTAAAGGACTTTGTGAGCCGCTCTCTTTGGAGTAGAGGGCAGGATATAAATCCAATATCTTCTTCTTCTACTTCTCTCAGCCCTACCCACCTCACAGGGTGTCTGTTGTGGGGGAGGAAAGTAAAGGAGATTGTGAGCCGCTCTGAGACTCTTCGGAGTGGAGGGCGGGATATAAATCCAATATCTTCTTCTTCTTCTCTCATCCCCACCCACCTCACAGGGTGTCTGTTGTGGGGGAGGGAGATAAAGGAGCCGCTCTGAGACTCTTCGGACTGGAGGGCAGGATATAAATCCAATATCATCATCTTCTTCTTCTTAAGACAAGAGCCACATAAAATAAACATCAGATGTTTGAGAGCCAAAAGACATGAATGTCAGATGTTTGAGAGCTGCAAGAGGAAGGAAGGAAGGAAGGAAGGAAGGAAGGAAGGAAGGAAGGAAGGAAGGAAGGAAGGAAGGAAGGAAGGAAGGAAGGAAGGAAGGAAGGAAGGAAGGAAGGAAGGAAAATTGATGGAGGAGGGGGAGGGAAAGGTGGAAAGAAAGCAACTTTAAATGCATTCTCCAAGCCAACGGCTGGCTTGGCTTGGAGAAGTGGTTTAACGAGAGAAATGCCCTTCTCCAAGCTGGCTGACGGGGCAATGGGGGCTTCAAGAGCCACGAGATTTGTGCGAAAGAGCCACAGTTTGGCCACCCCTGTCCTAGGCGACGCTGTTTCCAGGTATCCGAAGGAGTGTGGGTGCCCACAAAAGCTTCTACCCAGAAAAAGAAAACTTCCTTGGCCTTAAAGGCGCCTGACTAGATTGAAACTCACACTGACCACTGCCCTGGGGGGGGGGGTTGTGGGGCCTTCCCCTTCCTCTCTTCCCCCTCACTCAGTTTCTCCCATTCCTGCCCCTGGGATCTTTGAGGCCAGCTGGTCAAGAAGAGGTTTATGCCCTCCCCTCTCCCCCCCCCCAGTTGTGGGGAGGGGGCTGCCTGAGGGCAGAGGGACCTGTCTGGCCGGCATAACCTCTTCTCCTGACAAAACACTCCCTGCAGGGAATTCTCCCCTCCGGCCTTTTTCTGGCTCTCTGTTGCTGAGAAGGGGACGACTCCCTAATTCTCCGCCCGCAAATGCCCTCCAGAGTCTCGGAGGATTAGATAGAAGGCATCCGGATTATTGACTTCGTTTGCGCTCTGGCTCTCTCCCCAACCTGGTTCTCCTCTCTTCTGTTTTAGCCTCACAACAACCCTGCGAGGGATTCTGAATGAAACTTTGTGGGTCCTAAAGGTGCTGATGGATTCCAACTTTGTTCCTGTGAGGGAGGGAAGGCTTAGAGAGAGCAGCTGGGTGTAGTGGTTAGGTGTGCGGACTCTTATCTGGGAGAACCGGGTTTGTTCCCCACTCCTCCACATGCAGATACTGGAATGGCCTTGGGTCAGCCATAGCTCTCGCAGGAGTTGTCCTTGAAAGGGCAGCTTCTGGGAGAGCTCTCTCAGGCCCACCTACCTCACAGGGTGTCTGTTGTGGGGGAAGAAGATAAAGGAGATTGTAAGCCGCTCTAAGACACTGATTCAGAGAGTAGGGTTGGGTATAAATCCATAGTCATCGTGGTCTTCCTCCTCTTCTTCTTATTCTTCAAGAAGAAGATGATATTGGATTTATATCCTGCCCTCCACTCCAAATCTTAGAGTCTCAGAGTGTCTCACAATCTTCTTTATCCTTCTCCCCCACAACAGTCACCGTATGAGGTGTATAGGGCTGAGAGAACTCTCCCAGAAGCTGCCCCCTTTCAAGGACAACTCCTACGAGAGCTATGGCTGACCCAAGGCTGTTCCAGCAGCTGCAAGTGGAGGAGTGGGGAATCAAACCCGGTTCTTCCAGATAAGATTCTGCATATTTAACCACTACACCAAACTGGCTTCCTTCCTTCCTTCCTTCCTTCCTTCCTTCCTTCCTTCCTTCCTTCCTTCCTTCCTTCCTTCCTTCCTTCCTTCCTTCCTTCCTTCCTTCCTTCCTTCCTTCCTTCCTCTCTTTCTCTCTTTCTCTCTCTCTCTCTCTCTGTCTCTCTCTCTTTCTTTCTCTCTGTCTCTCTCTCTTTCTTCTTCTTCAGCATGACTGGCCCAGGGTCACCCAGCAAGCTTCCGTGGCAGTTTGGGGGTTCTCCCAGATCCTAATCTGACACCCTGACCCTTACACGACACTGTGCTGGGAAGCATGGTTTCCTTGTACATTCCCAGGCAATGGTTTTGGAGTCAAGTTCAGGGTAAGCAAGCCGAAAACAGACAGATCGGGGCACAGTCCTCTCTGAATCTTCCCTATGAAAGCTCCATTGAAATCAACTTTGTAAATTTTGGATCCGGCTAGAGTGGGGAGGGGGGTAGTGTCCCGGCTGCTCTCCACCCACTTTTATCTGCTCAGCTGCCTGTGTAAAAGCATTCATAGGAACTCTGGGCTGAGATCCAAGGAGGGAAGGGTTCAGGAGCTATGCAGATCACACGAGCCCTGTGGCATGACCTTTGGAAATCTAATTCAGCAACTTCTGCAGCTTCTTGCGGTACTCTGGGCATTGCTACAGCCTGCCAGGGGCACATTGTTACCCCCACAAGGCCTAGAAAAGTCACGTTTTGTAATTTTTTTTTGATGCAAACTGAGATTTACAGGAAATTGATTCTTGCTTGCGTGGAATTATGACGCATGTCAAGCACCGATTTCTCCCATGGTGGTAGGGTTGCCAAGTCCAATTCAAGAAATATCTGGGGACTTTGGGGGTGGAGCCAAGAGGCTTTGGGGGTGGAGCCAGGAGCAAGGCTGTGACAAGCGTGATTGAACTCCAAAGGGAGTTCTGGCCACCGCATTGAAGGGGACCGCACACCTTTTTAAAGGCCTTCCTTTCAAAGGAAATAATGAAAGATAGGGGCACCTTTTGGGGGTCATAGAATTGGACCCCCTGGTCCAATCCTTTTGGAACTTGGGTGTTTTGGGGAGAGGCACTGGATCCTATACTGAAAATTTCGTGCCTCTACCTCAAACAACAGCCTTCCCCAGAGCCCCAGATACCTGCGGATCAATTCCCCATTATTTCCTATGGGAATAAGTCTCCATAGGGAATAATGGAGTTCCCAGCAGACATCCCCCCCCTGAAACGGAGGGAGGGCCTCCAAACTGGGGGATCCCCTGCCCCCACCTGGGGATTGGCAACCCTTATAATGACACATGCCAAGCACAGATTTCTCCCATGGTGGTGTTAGTGCATTGGAAAGAGGTTTCAGCAGGCAGAATCTCACAGGAGCGTCTAAATTTTCTTGTGCTCTTTCTTTCTTACTGCACACCCCCCCCCCCAAAAAAAACCTTGCTGCTGGGTTCCATTGTTCAACCACCACCACCACCCCCGTGAGAATGTTGCTGGACACTTTAAGATTTGACAAACTTTCTAATGTTTTCCCCCCACAAAAAAATGAAAAAAACCCAAAACCTATAAAGCAGACAGATGGAAATCTTTCTCTTGCCTCTATGGCCACAGAGGAGAAAGTAATTTAAAAAGTATGATGGGAGGAAGGTTTTATTATTACAGTTATAATTTAAGAAGCATTTCAAGGTAGATTCTGATATAATTTAGTACGCCTTCCAGTGATCTCGGGGGGGTGTGTGTGTGGCATATGTAAATGAGTTATGCATATATGTTGTGCTATTGAGCTCCGGCACTTCTTTTTCTAGAGCCAGTTTGGTGTAGTGGTTAGGTGTGCGGACTCTTATTTGGGAGAACCGGGTTTGATTCCCCCCCTCCTCCACTTGCACCTGCTGGAATGACCTTGAGTCAGCCGTAGCTATCACAGGAGTTGTCTTTGAAAGCGCAGCTGCTGTAAGAGCTCTCTCAGCCCCACCTACCTCACAGGGTGTCTGTTGTGTGTGGGGGAGGAAGGTAAAGCAGATTGTGAGCTGCTCAGAGACTCTGAGATTCAGAGTAGAGGGTGGGATATAAATCCTATTTCTTCTCCTCCTCCTCCTCCTCCTTCTTCTCCTTCTTCTCTTTCTTCTTCTCCTCCTCCTCCTTCTTCTTCTTCATGCCTCCTGGGTTTCAGAAAACGCCAGGATGACTCTGCAGCTAGTGAGCTAGGTGCAAATTCAGGTCATCTGGTTCATTTCCGTCCCGGTCTTTTAGAATCATCTTTTGGCAGTGTTCCAGCAGGAAGTAGGGGTGAAGAGGAGGGCAGAGGAGGTGCTGAGCACATGGGAAGGAAGTGCTTTAGACTAATCAGAGTTTTGTAAACTGTGGCAAGTGAAGGCATTTTAAGGGCATTGATGGGAACCAGGGGTTTCCAAATGGAAAAAATGTGCTGCATTCAAAAAGAGAAGGCAAAGGTGGTGCTGAACATGGTGGAAAGGAAGTGGTTTAGACTAATAAAATTTCTGGAGTCTGTGGTAAGTGAAGGCATTTTAGGGGCATTAATGGCAACTGATTGTTTCTGAAAGGAAAATGTGGTGAATTCATAAAGAGAAGGCGATACTGAGCATGGTGAAAAGGGAGTGCTTTAGATTAGTCAGATTTCTGGGAACGGTGGGAAAGTGAAGGCATTTTAGGAGCATTAATGGCAATTGAGTGTTCTTTAAAGGAAAAAAGTGCAGTGAATTCAGAAAGTCTAGTGGCTTGGTTTGGTCGCTGTCCTGAAAACCATCTCATGCCTCAGAGCATTTCAAGAAACCGAAAGCTTTGAGAAGATTATTCATCCACTCTTTTCACCTCGGTGGAAGCCATGGAAATGGCCAGAATCCGTCTCTTCATCAGAGCACAGCGACAAGAGTTGGGCAGCGTTCAGCAACCTTTTATAAAACAAGAGCCAAGTTATATCCAAGTGAGAGGTCAACAAAGAGGCAGTAGAAGAAAGCTCCTCTGCATAACTGAAAGAGGGCCGTGGCTCAGTGGCAGAGCCTCTGCTTGGCATGCAGAAGGTCCCAGGTTCAATCCCCGGCATCTCCAGTTAGAACCAGGCAGGAGGTGATGGGAAATACCTTGACCTGAGACCCTGGCTCAGTGGCAGAGCCTCTGCTTGGCATGCAGAAGGTCCCAGGTTCAATCCCCGGCATCTCCAGTTGAAAGGACCAGGCAGGAGGTGATGGGAAAGACCTTGACCTGAGACCCTGGCTCAGTGGCAGAGCCTCTGCTTGGCATGCAGAAGGTCCCAGGTTCAATCCCCGGCATCTCCAGTTAAAAGGACCAGGCAGGAGGGGATGGGAAAGACCTTGACCTGAGACCCTGGCTCAGTGGCAGAGTCTCTGCTTGGCATGCAGAAGGTTCCAGGTTCAATCCCCGGCATCTCCAGTTCAAAGGACCAGGCAGGAGGTGATGAGAAAGACCTTGACCAGAGACCCTGGCTCAGTGGCAGAGCCTCTGCTTGGCATGCAGAAGGTCCCAGGTTCAATCCCCAGCTTTTAGTATAGGATGGGGGATAAATCCATTTCTTCTTCTTCTTCTTCTTCTCCTTCTTCTCCTTCTTTGTCTTCTTCTTCTTCTTGGATCAAGGGGTCCAATTTACAGATTCACATGTCCATACAACTAACCATCCCTAACAGCCGACAAGTGGGATAATTGTCTTTAAAATTTCTGCAGCCCAAACTCTGGTTGTCACAAGTCCGTGGTTTGGAAGCAGCACGCACAATAAGTTATACAAGGAGCGTGCTATGCATGATTCACACCTCTTTCATTTCCTTTTCAGTAAAGGCTGTTCCCTTAGTTCTATAAAAAACTTAGCTCACCATTCCCTTCACATACTGCGTATTGTTGGAACTCTCTGTCTGGGGCAGTGATGCTCTGTATTCTTGGTGCTTGGGGGGGCACAGTGGAAAGGCTTCTAGCGTCCTGGCCCCACTGGTGGACCTCCTGATTGCACTTGGGTTTTTTGGCCACTGTGTGACACAGAGTGTTTGACTGGAGGTGCCATTGGCCTGATCCAGCATGGCTTCTCTTATGTTCATATGTTCTCGCACCCTAAACACTTCTCTAGCATTTGGGTCTCTACCAAGGAGATTAGATAGATTTATGGGGGATATCAATGCCTACTCACCATGGTGACTGAGGGGAACCTCCACATTCAGGGAAAGTCAACCTCTGAATCCCAGAGCCAGGAGGCTACACCAGGGGAAGGCCTCAGCCTCTCTGCCCAGTTGTTGGCCCTCCAGAGGAACTGGTTGGCCACTGTGTGAGACAGGAGGCTGGACTAGATGGACCCTCCCTGGTCTGACCCAGCAGGGCTCTTCTGATGTTCTTCTCAGGGGAAGGCCTCAGCCTCTCTGCCCTGTTGCTGGCCCTCCAGAGGAACTGGTTGGTCACTGTGTGAGACAGGAGGCTGGACTAGATGGACCCTCCCTGGTCTGACCCAGCAGGGCTCTTCTGATGTTCTTCTCAGGGGAAGGCCTCGGCCTCTGTGCCCTGTTGTTGGTCCTCCAGAGGACCTGGCTGGCCACTGTGTGAGACAGGAGGATGGACTAAAAGGACCCTCACTGGTCTGATCCAGCAGGGCTCTTCTGCTGTTCTTCTCAGGGGAAGGCCTCGGCCTCTCTGTCCTCTTGTTGGCCCTCCAGAGGAACTGGTTGGCCTCTGTGTGAGACAGGAGGATGGACTAGAAGGACCCTCACTTGTTGGATCCAGCAAGGCTCTTGATATTTTTAAAAGTTTGGCTTTGGAGCCGTGGGGTGTGTGTCTTTTTTGTCCTTTCACTCGCTTTCCTTGTTCAATCTGGGGCACTGTTTGCATTGCAGAAATCCTGGCTGAATTCAGAACTAGGAACTTTTTTTTTTCATGGGGGAGACTCTGCCAAATTGATGCTTGCCAGCTTCTGGGAACTGGAAAGGGAGGAAGCCGAAACGTGATCCGATTTCAAACGCGTCCACGGCTTTGAGGCTTTCCATAGGAATCTTCTGTCTCTATGAGTTGTGGGGGGGAGGGAGGGGGGCACTGGTGTGGATTCAGGAGGTGGCCACGCATGCTGAACGGTGGGAGTCAGCAGTCCAGAGAATCCACACCAGAGGCCCTTCTCTGCATTTTGCAGCATCTTCTGTGGTGTGGGGGAAAGAAAAAAGGAAAGGTCCCCTGTGCAAACACCAGTCGTTTCCGACTCTGGGGTGACGTTGCTTTCACAACGTTTTCACGGCAGACTTTCTACGGGGTGGTTTGCCATTGCCTTCCCCAGTCATCTCCACTTTCCCCCCAGCAAGCTGGGGACTCATTTGACTGACCTTGGAAGGATGGAAGGCTGAGTCAACCTCGAGCCGGCTACCTGAAAACCCAGCTTCCACCGGGGATCGAACTCAGGTCTGGAGCAGAGCTTAGGACTGCAGTACTGCAGCCACGGGGTTAATCACTCCATTAGGGTTTCCAGGTCCCACTCAGGAAATATCTGGGGGTGGAGCCAGAAGACTTTGGGGGTGGAGTCAGGAGCATGGGTGTGACAAGCATGATTGAAGAAGATGATAATAAAAAACTTAGCTCACCATTCCCTTCACATACTGCAAAGATGATATTGGATTTATATCCTGCCTGTCACTGAATCTCAGAGTCTCAGAGCAGCTCACAATCTCCTTTACCTCCCCTCCCCTCCCCCGCAACAGACCCCTCCCCCCCCCGCCCCCCGTGAGAAGAGTTCCAATCTCTGCTCTGCCCTGGAAGCTTGCTGGGTAACCTTGGACAGTTCATTCATTCTCAGCCTAGCCTACCTCCCTGGGTTGTTGTTGTGCATTTAATGTGGAGAAGACGGGGGGAAGGTTGCAAGCCATTTGTGGCCCCCATGAGGGAGAAAAGGGAGGTACAAATATCTAAATAAATAAGCAAAACACCACTAAAATGCCTCTGCCCAGTTTTCAAGGAGCTTTTCTGGATTTCTGACTGTCTGCTGGGACATTGAGCATGAGTTTGAGAGCCAGTTTGGTGTCGTGGTGAAGTGCGCGGACTCTTATCGGGGAGAACCAGGTTTGATTCCCCACTCCTCCATTTGCAGCAGCTGGGTCAACCATAGCTCTCTCACAGAGCTCTCCTTGAAAGGGCAGCTTCTGTCCGAGCTCTCTCAGCCCCACCCACCTCACAGGGTGTCTGTTGTGGGGGAGGAAGGTAAAGGAGTCTGTAAGCCGCTCTGAGTCTCTGAGATTCAGAGTGGAAGGTGGGATATAAATCCAATTTTCTTCTTCTTCCTCCTCCTCCAATGGTTGAACTACGGCCTGGGAGACCCAGGTTTGAATCCCCAAGGCCGGATCTGGGGGAGGGGGCAGAGGGGGGTGCTTGTCGCAGGCTTCACTGGAGGCAGGGGACGCCAAATTGGGTATGGAGTCCATTCTATTCTATAAGCCCATAAGGGGTGCCATTTTTTAATTTTGCCCCCCCCCCCCAAAAAACATGTAGATCTGGTCCTGTGAATCCTGTGAATCCTGCCCTGGGCCTGCTTCGGCGAGGAGAGCGGGGCATAAATAAAATTTATTATTATTATTATTTTGCCCTGGGAACCCAGTGGGTGACCTTGGGCCAGTCACACCCTCTCAGCCTGACCTACCTCGCAGAGGTGCTGTGAGGATAAAACGGAGGAGAGGAGAATGATGCCTGCCTCTTTGGTTCCCACAGGGAGCGTTAACACAGGTTGCTCATACCCTGACAACCTTGTTGGTCTCTAAGGTGCTCCTGGATTCGAATCTCGCTATCCTTTGCTAATTGTAGCTTTTTTAATGTCAAAAGGTTCCCCACCACCTGTAGCCGCAGCTGCTGCCAGCTGTGAATTGCGTGGCTATATCTGACAAGCGTCCCTTTTGTTACGAATCAACAGGTGGCGGGGGGGGGGGGGGGCGTCCTTTGCGCTTTGAAGGAAAGCGGTCACAGTTTGGGGTGGGAGGAAATCTGCATTCTGCAGCCGGATCCGTTATGGAAATTACCAGGGCTTTATTTGTAGGAGGAACTCCTTTGCATATTAGGCCATGCGTCCCTGCTGCAGCCAATCCCCCTAGAGCTGACCGTAGGCCCTGTAAGAAGAGCCCTGGAAGCTCTCGGAGGACTGGCTACATCAGGGATATTATGCAGGGGTGGAATTCTAGCAAGAGCTCCTTTGCATATTAGGCCACACCCCCTGATGTAGCCAATCCTCCTGGAGCTTCCAGTAGGCCCTGTAAGAACAGCCCAGTAAGCTCTTGGAAGATTGGCTACATCTGGGGTGTGTGGCCTAATAGGCAGAGGAGCTCCTGCTACAAACCTCCCCCTTGCAAATTACATATGTAATTAATTTATTTTGCCCAGTCTGGTGTAGTGGTGAAGTGTGCGGACTCTTATCTGGGAGAACTGGGTTTGATTCCCCACTCCTCCACTTGCAGCTGCTGGAATGGCCTTGGGTCAGCCAGAGCTCTCTTATCTGGGAGAACCGGGTTTGATTCCCCACTCCTCCACTTGCACCTGCTGGAATGGCCTTGGGTCAGCCAGAGCTCTCTTATCTGGGAGAACTGGGTTTGATTCCCCACTCCTCCACTTGCACCTGCTGGAATGGCCTTGGGTCAGCCAGAGCTCTCTTCTCTAGGAGAACTGGGTTGGATTCCCCACTCCTCCACATGCAGCTGCTGGAATGGCCTTGGATCAGCCAGAGCTCTCTTATCTGGGAGAACCGGGTTTGATTCCCCACTTCTCCACTTGCAGCTGCTGGAATGGCCTTGGGTCAGCCAGAGCTCTCTTCTCTAGGAGAACTGGGTTGGATTCCCCACTCCTCCACATGCAGCTGCTGGAATGGCCTTGGGTCAGCCAGAGCTCTCTTCTCTGGGAGAACCAGGTTGGATTCCCCACTCCTCCACTTGCACCTGCTGGAATGGCCTTGGGTCAGCCAGAGCTCTCTTATCTGGGAGAACCGGGTTTGATTCCCCACTCCTCCACTTGCACCTGCTGGAATGGCCTTGGGTCAGCCAGAGCTCTCTTATCTGGGAGAACCGGGTTTGATTCCCCACTCCTTCACTTGCACCTGCTGGAATGGCCTTGGGTCAGCCAGAGCTCTCTTTTCTGGGAGAACCGGGTTTGATTCCCCACTCCTCCACTTGCACCTGCTACCATGGCCTTGGGTCATCTGGCAGAGGTTGTCCTTGAAAGGGCAGCTGCTGTGAGACCCCTCTCCAGCCCCACCCACCTCACAGGGTGTCTGTTGTGGGAGAGAAAGGGAAAGGAGATTGTGAGCTGCTCTGAGACTCTTCGGAGTGGAGGGCGGGATATAAATCCAATATCATCATCATCTTCTTCTTCCTGACATAAAGAAGATGCAGAGTCCAGAGAGAGATTTCAGAAAATGGAGTATGCTAATCCAGTACTTATCAAAGCCTTATTAAGAACATAAGAGACGCCATGTTGGATCAGACCAATGGCCCATTCAGCCCAACACTCTGTGTCACACAGTGGCCAATATATGTGTGAGTGTGTGTGTGTGTATACACACACACACACATATATATATTGTGGCTAATAGCCACTGGTGGACCTCTGCTCCATATTTTTATCCAATCCTCTCTTGAAGCTGGCTATGCTTGTAGCTGCCACCACCTCCTGTGGTAGTGAATTCCACATCTTAATCACATTTTGGGTGAAGAAGGACTTCCTTTGATCCGTTTAGCCTTACTGCTCAGCAATTTCATTGAGTGCCCACAAGTTCTTGTATTGTGAGAAAGGGAGAAAAGGACTTCTTTCTTTACTTTCTCCATCCTATGCATAATCTTATAAACCTCTATCATGTCACCCCGCAGTCGATGTTTCTCCAAGCTAAAGAGCCCCAAGCGTTTTAACCTTTCTTCATAGGAAAAGTGTTCCAAATTTTTAATCATTCTAGTTGCCCTCTCCTGGACTTTTTCCAATGCTATAATATCCTTTTTGAGGTCCGGTGACCAGAATTGTCCACAGTATTCCAAATGAGACTGCACCATCGATTTATACAGGGGCATTATGATACTGGCTGATTTGTTTTCAGTTCCTTTCCTAATAATTCCCAGCATGGCATTGGCCTTTTTTATTGCCATCGTGTACTGTCTTGACATTTTCAGTGAGTTATCTACCACGACCCCAAGATCTCTCTCTTGGTCAGTCTCTGCCAGTTCACACCCCATCAGCTTGTATTTGTAGCTGGGATTCTTGGCCCCAATGTGCATTACTTTGCACTTGTCCACATTGAACCTCATCTGCCACGTTGACGCCCACTCACCCAGCCTCAACAGATCCCTTTGGAGTTCCTCACAATCCTCTCTGGTTCTCACCACCCTGAACAATTTAGTGTCATCTGCAAACTTGGCCACTTCACTGTTCACTCCCAACTCCAAATCATTTATGAACAAGTTAAAGAGCATGGGACCCAGTACCGAGCCCTGCGGCACCCCACTGCTTACCGTCCTCCACTGCGAAGACTGCCCATTTATACTCACTCTCTGCTTCCTATTACTCATCCAGTTTTTGATCCACAAGAGGACCTGTCCTTTTGCTCCATGACTCTCGAGCTTACTAAGGAGCAAGTTGAGAGAGCAAGTAGGGAAATGTGATGAACGCAAAACTGTCTTTCTGTTATCTTCTCAGAATCAAATGGTGATTGAACCTGTGGCTAAATCTTTGTATCTTGCATCTATGAGGCGGGTAGTGTTACTTGACTGGGCCATGATGACTCTTTGAATTATTCCTTCTTTTCTGTTGTTAAGACGGTTGCTATGTCAATGAAGGTGGTTGTAGTTGAATCCAGAAGATAATCGCTTCTAGGCCAGCACTCAGCTTTCTGAGATTGCTCTGGCACTGCTTGTGAACTTTTAAGCTTGTCTTACCACCTCAGTGATTTCAGGGTGGAAAACAGAGAGAGAGAGATCCAGGTGGGCAGCCCTGTTGCCAAGTCCAATTCAAGAAATATCTGGGGACTTTGGGGGTGGAGCTAGGAGGTATTGGAGGTAGAGCCAGAACCAAAGTTGTGACAAGCATGATTGAACTTTGAAGGGAGTTCTGGCCATCACATTGAAAGGGACTGCACACCTTTTGAATGCTTTCCTTCCATTGGAAATAATGAAGGATAGGGGCACCTTCTTTGGGGGCTCATAGAATCGGACCCCCTGGTCCAATGTTTTTGAAACTTGGAGAATGTTTTGAGGAGAGGCACCAGATGCTATGCTGCAAATTTGGTGCCTCTACCTAAAAAAACAGACCCCCCCCCCTGTCAAGCGTTGTTTAATCTCTCTTTTATTGCCTGAATAAAACCAATATATTATAGAGATGTTACTAACCTTGAATTAAACCTGGGCACATCAAAGTAGAAAAGTAGAGACAGATCTTTTGCGCCTCTTTCGCTTTCACTAACAGATGCAGGAATTTGCTCTTTGAAGATAAGAACATAAGAGAAGCCATGTTGGATCAGGCCAACGGCCCATCCAGTCCAAGACTCTGTGTCACACAGTGGCAAAATTTTTTATATATACAATTTTTTTATATATATATAAAACCTCCAGGGACAGTTTTCCAGGCTAGTCCTGGACCCGGGAAGAATAACCACAGGGGAGATAAGGAAGTTACTGTGTGAACTTTCACACATGAATGCAGGCTTTTTTCGAATTTGTAGCAATGTTTAGAGAACCTTTGATGTGCCATCTTTAAGTATGCATTCTACTGTTACTCTGTATCAGTTCCAATACCTAGCTCAATAGAGCCACATGGATTATCAATAAACCACACTTTGCTTTAACTCAAGGACTGGTTCTTTTGAAAAATTGCATGCTTGACACCCCCAGCCCCAAATACCCACGGATACATTTTTTCCTCCGGGTAATTCCTTTAGGTGCATTTTTATTCCCTCCCCTCCTTCTTTTTAGGTTTTTCGAGCGGTTTCCTTTTCCCTTCCCTGCACTTTCCCACGTGCTCAATAAGGCACTTCCGGTCTGCTTTCGCAACTGTTTGCAAGTGGGTTTTGCCGTTTCGCACGGTAAAACCCAGTTGCAAAGTGTATTGGAAGAGGATTGAGAGTGTGCTATTCGGTGTGTGGGGAAGCAGGGCAGCCGAAGAGCGAATGGTGGTATACCCTCCCAAGACGTTGTGCTCTGTGGAGTTGGGGGGGAAGGCCTTGGCAGAGCAGAGGCATGGAAGGGGGCAAGATCCTGAGGGTGGGAATTGTCCCATCACACCAATGCCAACACTGGAAAGAATGGTCAGCTCTGAGACTATCCTCAGTTAAAGAAGGCTTCCAGCGTAGTCAGAAAGCTGGCTTTATGGATAGCGACGCCTGTCAGTGTCAAAACTGGCTCACCTTTGGGGTGGCCACTACTTCTACCTTACCTGGGGCCATTATGCAGCCCGCCAAAAGTACAGTGCAAAAAAAGCCCACCCAAAGCAGAACAAACTGGTTCCCACCGACACCTTTTGTTCCCTAAACATTAAGCAGTGTGAGCTGTTTGGGATGAAATAAAGCAGCCTTGAGACGGTGGCTTCACTCCCCTCCACAGGGCAGAAATGGATACTTGCAGGCCTCAGATTCAGCAGGAGCTCACAGCAGCACAGCTCCTGAACCTTTCTGAGCGTTCCCTCTCTTCCTCCCCACCTACCTTGTCCATTGAATAGGAGGTGCAGCTGCATAACAATCTAGATTAGGAGACCCAGCAGCCAGCTGGCCACCAGGGGCTTTGCCACACCCCCAGCAGCCCTCATTAACCCCTGGAGAAGCCCACGCCACCCTTTCTCCACTTCTGAGGTGACTCTGGGTGGCGGGTGGCTTGCTGGCCTTCTGACTGGGGGGAGGCGGCCCAGAAGAGCCCCAGGACAGCGAGGCCTGCTTGGGCTGACTGGTTCTCTAGCCAGCCCAAGCAGGCTTCGCTCTCCCGGGGCTCTCCTTTCTTGCATCAGGTTGCTTTTGCCTGGGGGGAGGGCGGCATATCCTAATGAGCAGGGCTTTTTTGGTAGAAAAAGCCCAGCAGGAACTCATTTGCATATTAGGCTGCCCACCCCTGCCACGAAGCCAGCGGGAGCTCCGTTCCTGTGCATTCCTGCTCAAAAAAGAGAAAAGAGCCCTGCTAATTTATTTTTTATTTTATTAGTATTTTTATTACCTTAGATTTCTATCCCGCCCTCTCCGCCAGCGGACTCAGAGAGGCTAACAGTCAGTTCAAATGTCTATCATTACAGTTTAAAACCAATAAAATGCAATTAATAAAATACAATTACAACGAGTTCTGCTAATGAGCTAGGCTAATGAGCTCCACCGCCTGTTTTTCTGCAAAAAGGACCCCTGGATTCTTGTGATTCTTACAGTGGACAGAAGAAAGTCAGAAAGAAGCAGGCAAAGTGGAACCCGCCCCCCCCCCCCATTCTTAAGACCCAGAGGTATTCCGGCGTACAAAAACATTAAACTGGCAAGGCCCCTGGACACTTACTGCGGTGTTGCAACGTATAATCGGTAGATGATTCGGCTGGAGCTTTAATGGATTAATGAGCTTGCTGAGATATGAGGATACTTTGTGTTTGCGGGGGTTTTTTGTTTTTGTTTTAGTTGTGGTCGTTTACAGCAGGGGTCCCCAGCCCCTGGGCCGCGGACCGGTACTGGGCTATGGCCTGTTAGCAACTGGGCCATGAGTTGAATAATTATTTCATTATATATTATAAAATAATAATAATAATAATAATAATAATAATAATAATAATAATAATAATAATAATAATAATAATAATAATAATAATAAAAATAAAAATAATAATAAAAACATTGGATTTATATCTTGCCCTCCACTCCGAATCTCAGAGCGGCTCACAATTTCCTTTCCCTACCTTCCCCACAACAGATACCCTGTGAGGTGGGTGGGGCTGAGAGGGCTCTCCCAGAAGCTGCCCTTTCAAGGACAGAGTCTCAGAGTGGCTCACAATATCCTTTTCCTTCCTCCCCCACAACAGACAACCTGTGAGGTGGGTGGGGCTGAGAGGGCTCTCCCAGAAGCTGCCCTTTCAAGGACAGAGTCTCAGAGCGGCCTACAATCTCCTTTCCCTTCCTCCCCCACAACAGCCACCCTGTGAGGTGGGTAAGATTGAGAGAGCTCTCCCAGAAGCTGCCCTTTCAAGCACAGAGTCTCAGAGCGGCCCACAATCTCCTTTCCCTTCCTCCCCAACAACAGACATCCTGTGAGGCGGGTGGGGCTGAGAGAGCTCTCCCAGAAGCTGCCCTTTCAAGGACAGAGTCTCAGAGCGGCCTACAGTCTCCTTTCCCTTCCTCCCCCACAACAGACACCCTGTGAGGTGGGTAGGATTGAGAGAGCTCTCCCAGAAGCTGCCGTTTCAAGGACAGCTCTGCGAGAGCTACAGCTGACCCAAGGCCATTCCAGCAGCTGGAAGTGGAGGAGCGGGGAATCGAGCCCGGTTCTCCCAGATAAGAGTCTGCACATGGAACCACCACACCAAAATAAAGTGCACAATTGTATAATCCCAAAACCATCGCGCCCCCTCCTCCCCCGTGCAGGTCCGTGGAAAAATTGTCTTCCGCAAAACCGATCCCTGGTGGCAAAAAGGTTGGGGACCGCTGGTTTACAGTGATAAGGAATGAAAACGAAACCACTTGCTTGCCTTCCTTTCTAGGGATTGGTGAGCAGTTTTATTTACTTAAACTTCACCTTTCTCCCCAACAGGGACTCAAAAGCGGCCTTACAGTGTTCTCTGCGCCTCTGTTTCGTTCATTAAACTGTCTCTCACTCTTTTTTCCCAATGGCTCAAAAGAAAGGCAACTTTCACTGTAGCATTGGCAATGTACAAAGTGGTCTATTAATTACTGATTGCGTTATATCTTTTTACATTATTTATCATCCTTCCTTAAAAAAAGATATTATAGCATTGGAAAAAGTACAGAAAAGGGCAACTAGAAGGATTAAAGGTTTGGAACACTTTCCCTATGAAGAAAGGTCAAAACACTTGGGGCTCTTTAGCTTGGAGAAATGTCGACTGTGGGGTGACATGATAGAGGTTTACAAGATGATGCATGGGATGGAGAAAGTAGAGAAAAAAGTACTTTTCTCCCTTTCTCACAATATAAGAACTCGTGGGCATTTGATGAAATTGCTGAGCAGTCAGGTTAAAACGGATAGAAGAAAGTCCTTCTTCATCCAAAGGGTGATTAACATGTGGAATTCACTGCCACAGGAGGTGGTGACGGCTACAAGAACAACCAGCTTCAAGAGGAGCAGAGGTCCATCAGTGGCTATTAGCCACAGTATATATATGTGTGTGTGTATGCACACACACATATATATTGGCCACTGTGTGGCACAGAGTGTTGGACTGGAGGGGCCATTGGCCTGATCCAACATGGCTTCTCTTATGTTCTTATGTGACTCAGAGTGTTTGACTGGATGGGCCATTGGCCTGATTCAACATGGCTTCTCTTATGTTCTTATGTGACACAGAGTGTTGGACTGGATGGGCCATTGGCCTGATCCAACATGGCTTCTCTTATGTTCTTATGTGACTCAGAGTGTTTGACTGGATGGGCCATTGGCCTGATTCAACATGGCTTCTCTTATGTTCTTATGTGACACAGAGTGTTGGACTGGATGGGCCACTGGCCTGATTCAACATGGCTTCTCTTATGTTCTTATGTGAAACAGAGTGTTGGACTGGATGGGTCATTGGCCTGATTCAACGTGGCTTCTCTTATGTGACACAAAGTGTTGGACTGGGTGGGCCATTGGCCTGATCCAACATGGCTTCTCTTATGTTCTTATGTGACACAAAGTGTTGGACTGGGTGGGCCATTGGCCTGATCCAACATGGCTTCTCTTATGTTCTTATGTGACACAGAGTGATGGACTGGGTGGGCCATTGGCCTGATCCAACATGGCTTCTCTTATGTTCTTATGTGACACAGAGTGTTGGACTGGATGGGCCATTGGCCTGATCCAACATGGCTACTCTTATGTTCTTATGTGACGCAGAGTGTTGGACTGGATGGGCCACTGGCCTGATCCAACAGGGCTTCTCTTCTGTTCTTCTGTGAGACAGAGTGTTGGACTGGATGGGCCACTGGCCTGATCCAACAGGGCTTCTCTTATGTTCTTATGTGACGCAGAGTGTTGGACTGGATGGGCCACTGGCCTGATCCAACAGGGCTTCTCTTATGTTCTTATGTGACGCAGAGTGTTGGACTGGATGGGCCACTGGCCTGATCCAACAGGGCTTCTCTTATGTTCTTATGTGACACAGAGTGTTGGACTGGATGGGCCACTGGCCTGATCCAACATGGCTACTCTTATGTTCTTATGTGACGCAGAGTGTTGGACTGGATGGGCCACTGGCCTGATCCAACAGGGCTTCTCTTCTGTTCTTCTGTGAGACAGAGTGTTGGACTGGATGGGCCACTGGCCTGATCCAACATGGCTTCTCTTATGTTCTTATGTGACACAAAGTGTTGGACTGGATGGGCCATTGGCCTGATCCAACATGGCTTCTCTTATGTTCTTATGCTTTCTTTCATGCTTTTCTCTCTTCTGGAACTCTTGTGGAGCCATATAACTCATTTGCATTATTAGGTCACACACCCTGACATTACCATTGTTTCATATAGGGCTTTTTTAATAGAAAAGGCGCAGTGGAAACGCATTTGCATATTAGGCCACACCCCCTGATGCCAAGCCAGCTGGAACTGCGTTCCTGCTCAGGGAAAAAAAAAACCCTGTTGGTAACTGCATAATAAGACAAAATGGCGGGGCCACACCCCCGCTTATGTACGTGCAGACGAAACACACACAGCCCCGATTCCCATGCCAAAGCACAGCCGTGAAGTTTCGCACCAGGCTTTCCAATTGGTTACTGTTTTGTGTTCAAATCTATCAAGAGCCTCTAGCATTTCCCCGCTGCTGCCCGGGCGCACGCGCAAAAGCTTCCTGCCAAACATACGATGAAGTTCTAAGATCAAGCGCTACGATGCAGTTTCCAAAATCTTTTAAAGACCCCTGGGCCGAAGGATGCTCACCTGTCCACCAGAAGGGCGAGAGCTTTCTCAGGGGCTGCTCCTACCCTCTGGAATGCCCCCCCCCCCAAGAGGTCGGGGCCCTACGGGACTTGCCACAATACCGCAGGGCCTATAAGACAGGGATGGCTGGCGGTAGCTCTCCAGACGTTTTTTTTGCCTACAACTCCCATCAGCCCCAGGCATTGGCCATGCTGGCTGGGGCTGATGGGAGTTGTAGGCAAAAAAAAAACATCTGGAGAGCTACTGCTGGCCACCCCTGCTGTAAGACATGCCTCTTTAGGCAGGCTTGTAACGTATAAACGGAGGCATTTTGACATCTGACAGTGGTGCTTAGCACCCACCAGTCCGCAGGAAAAAAATTTCTTCCGGACCAGACAGGAAAATGGAGCGCTTAAAACGGCACCAAATTTTAACGATTAGCGCTATTAACGCCATCTCGGAACGACAAATTATAAAGTCCCGTACATAGCAGAAAGTTTATCGTATCTTAGAGTTCAGCAAAATTCTCACCGGGGGGGGGGGGGGGGGTTTGAACAATGGAGCCCAGAAGCAGGGGAGGGGGGTGGTAAGAAAGAAAGAGCACAATAAAATTTAGAGCAGGGGTGTCAAACTCATTCGTTATGAGGGGCCGAATCTGATGTAAATAAGACCCTGTTGGGCCAGCCCATTTGTGTACCTATTTAAGATTAGGCTTAAAAAAAACCTTAAAACGTTAGCACTCGTTGGTCTTAAAGGTGCTTTCTTCGTATCTCTCCCATGGGATCCAGGGAACTGGGCAAAGGAAGCTCCGGCTCTTTCCTTCCTTCCCTAGGAGGCCAAGAGGGGGAGGAGCCTCAGCCAATAGAAGGAAGAGAGGCTTGGCTCAGTAGCTCTGCTGTGTGATTGAGAGAGCCTGGCGAAGCAAGCTGTCCCTCCCCCCCTCCTCCCAAGAGAGGAGCCTCAGCCAATGGAGAAAATAGAGACTTTGCTGTGTAGCTCCTGTGAGATTGAACAAGCCTTGCAGAGCAAGCTGTGATGCAGAAGGAAGCAGGTGACAGCCAGTTGTCTGGGGGCCTGAGAGGACTAGAGGAGCCCTCTGAGGACCTGATTCGGCTCCCGGGCTGCATGTTTGACACCCCTGATTTAGAGGTTCTGGAGCTTTGTTCCTGTGAGCTGCTGTCCAAAATGCCTGCCTCCATGTTTGGAAACTATATCTGAGGTAGGAAGAAAGCTGGACTTTGGAGTCTAATACCGAACACTGCTGTTTTTCCGTGGAACTGCAATGCTGTGTGGAGCTCAGGGATTTGGCTCCCTTGTCCGCGGGCACAGAGAACATGCAAAATCATGTGCGTGGATGATTCATGTGAAAGAGCAAATAAATGCACAAATGAAAGGCCGCCGTTAATGTGTAACCGAGCCCTGAGCCTATTTGCATAGGAAGGAAACTGCTCCTCTCGGGCAATTCTGTGTGGCAAAGGACGAGGTGGGGCAGGGCAGAAGCCCCAACTGTCTCCCAGCCCTGAGCCCCAGGATGTCTTTTTGGGGACAAAGGGCCTCAGTTGCCATCTCCAGGTTGGGCAATTCCTAGAGATTTTGAAGCTGGAGCGGGAGGAGAGTGGGGTTTGGGGAGGGGAAGGATTTCAATGGGGTATGGTGCCATACAGTATCCCTTCCAAAGCATTCATTTGCTCCGGGTGAAGTCCTCTCTGACGCTGGGAAATCACAGGAGATCTCCAGCAACTACCTGGAGGTTGACAACCCTGGAAGTGACTAGCTGCGAGAGAGATTAGATTTATGCCCTGCCCTTCACTAGCCAAAGGAGTCTTGTGAGGTAGTTGGGGCTGAGAGAACTCTGACAGGAGCTGCCCTTTCAAGGACAGCTATGCCAGAGCTATGGCTGACCCAAGGCCATTCCAGCAGGTGCAAGTGGAGGAGTGGGGAATCAAACCCGGTTCTCCCAGATAAGAGAGCTCTGGCTGACCCAAGGCCATTCCAGCAGGTGCAAGTGGAGGAGGGGGGGAATCAAACCCAGTTCTCCCAGATAAGAGAGCTATGGCTGACCCAAGGCCATGCCAGCAGGTGCAAGTGGAGGAGTGGGGAATCAAACCTGGTTCTCCCAGATAAGAGAACTTAACCACTGCACCAAACTGGCTCTCATTGAGCAGCCCAGTGGACAGATCAGTCCGGAAGCAGGGAAGAAGTCTGGGACCCTTGATGGGCATCAGAGAAGGCAGATGTGACTCAGGGAGGGTAGCATGGAGCCCCCATTCATTCCCCTGAGAACTTTGTGTTGTGATGTGTCCCATATTCGTCTGTGTGTGTGTGTGTGTGCACCTGTCTGTGTGGATGTTTACGGACCAGAGTGCCACCAGGATATTTTGTGCCAGGTGCCAGGCTGTCTTGTACCCTCCCCAAGCACAAATTAGCAAAGCCCCCATATCCCACCCACCAACTTTGCAGGGCTTCATGGTGTACCCTCCAGGGAGACCTTGGAATAGCGCTCCCATAAACCTTGCTGGGAGAGGGGCAAGCCTCTGGCTCTCCATCACGTGCTGGATGAAAATAAGCACGTTGGTTTTGTGTTTCAGGAGGGAGCGGCCCAGCCTCCCGTCCGGCAGGTGGGTGCCCAGTAGAGACACCCAGGAACGGAGGCCTGAAGGCTGCAGGCCTTCTCCAGCAGAGAGAATTCTGTCCCACGTTGCCATCCGTAACAGAGTGAAGACACTGGGCTTGACAGTTGCCAAATGCAGGCTGGGAAATTCCAGGAAATTTGGGGGTGCAGCCAGGGGCAAATGGGCTTTGGGAAGGGGCTTCAAAGCAACATTTCCTTCCGGATATAAGAACCTAAGAGAAGCCATGTTGGATCAGGCAAGTGGCCCATCCAGTCCTCTGTGTCACACAGTGACCCAAAAACCAGGTGCCATCAGGAGGTCCACCAGTGGGGCCAGGACAATAGAAGCCCTCCCACTGTTGCCCCTCCCAAGCATACAGAGCATCACTGCCCCAGACAGAGAGTTCCAACAATATGTTGTGGCTAATAGCCACTGATGGACCTCTGCTCCATATTTTTTTCTAACCCCCTCTTGAAGCTGTCTATGCTTGTAGCCGCCACCACCTCCTGTGGCAGTGACTTCCACGTGTTGATCACCCTTTGGGTGAAGAAGGACTTCCTTTTATCCGTTCCAACCCGACTGCTCAGCAATTTCATTGAATGCCCACAAGTTCTCGCATTGTGAGAATGGGAGAAAAGGACTTCTTTCTCTGCCTTCTCTGTCCCATGCATAATCTTGTAAACCTCTATCTCGGTTGGAGATCAAGTCGTAACTCTGGATGATATCCAAGCCCCACTTAGAAGCTGGCAAGCAAGAAGGGCATGATTCAGTTCGGGACCATTTCCAAGGGCCACCCTGCCCTTCCGCGGTTAGTCCAGAAGCATCTCAGAAACCAACCAGGTTTTTGAGGTAGGAGCTTTTGAGAGTCAAAAGCTTCTATCTTGACAATCGTGTCAGTTTGGGATGGCGGCGAAACAGCACCGTTCTGGGAACAAGACCCATGGAATGCACCTCAGGAGAACTGGTTAGCCCATCCCTGTAAGACTTGCTGAGTTTGAAACTGGAAGGCATCTACATGGGGCTGCCCTTGTCTCAAACCTGGAAACTTCGACGAGTGCAGAATGCTGCAGCCAGGTTGCTAATGGGCCTTCACTTGCAGCTGCCGGAATAGCCTTGGGACAGCCATAGCTCTCGCAGAGTTGTCCTTGAAAGGGAAGCTTCTGTCAGAGCTTTCTCAGCCCCACCTACCTCACAGGGTGTCCTGTGGGGGAGGGGGGAAGGAGACTGTGACCGCTCTGAGTTTGAGATTCAGAGTAAAGGGCAAGATATAAATCCAATATCATTATCACCATCATCCTCCCTTATCTGGGAGGACCAGGTTTGATTCCCCACTCCTCCTCTTGCAGCTGCTGGAATGGTTTTGGGACAGCCGTAGCTCTTGCAGAGTTGTCCTTGAAACGGCAGCTTCTGTCAGAGCTTTCTCAGCCCCACCTATCTCACAGGGTGTCCTGTGGGGGAGGGGGGAAGGAGATTGTGACCGCTCTGAGTTTGAGATTCAGAGTGAAGGGCAAGATATAAATCCAATATCATCATCACCATCATCCCTCATTATCTGGAAGGACCAGGTTTGATTCCCCACTCCTCCTCTTGCAGCTGCTGGAATGGCCTTGGGTCAGCCGTTGCTCTCGCAGAGTTGTCCTTGAAAGGGCAGCTTCTGTCAGAGCTCTCTCAGCCCCACCCACCTCACAGGGTGTCTGTTGTGGGGAGGGGAAGGGGACGGAGATTGTGAGCCACTCTGAGACTGAGATTCAGATTGAAGGGCAGGATATAAATCCAATACCATCACCCTGCCCAGCTCTGTGGGCTGCCTCCCCCCCCCCCCCCCCCGTCGCACCCTCCTGCTGGAATCCGCTGGCACCGGGGAGACACCACAGGTCGGGTCTTGCTCTCTCGGGTGTTGCCGGGGGAAGGGGGCTGGGCAGGCTGCTGCCTGCTTCCAGAGACCGGGAGCCAACACCCCGCGGAGCGATGCCAGCGGAGGGCATGGGAGGCAGCTCTCTGGGCAGAACTGGAACCCGCAGCTTCTTCCAAGGGATGGGGGAGAGACTCAGCCAAGGCTCGCAGGATGCGTGGGCAGAATGGCACCACACGCCGGCGAAGGCGAGAAGGCAGTTCTGGCATTGCAGGTGGCAGTGCCAAGGGGAAGCACAGAACCCTGGCGTGGAGCCCACAGCCTGGCCGTGCCCCTCCCCTGAGGGCCTTTGCCCACGCCACCTGTGCCCTTGGCTCTGGGAAGGTGGCCAAGAAAGGCAGCGGGAATGCTGCCACGCGGGCCGGAGCCTGTGTATTAATAGCCCTCGCCCCGCGACAGGGAATCGCCGTGGCATGCAGGGGGCGGCTGAGGCGCCATATAAGGGGTGCGGGGGGGATGCTTGGGGAAAGTTGGTTGGGTGCCAAGAGAGAAGGCCTGTCTGATTTGGGGGGTGGGTGGGAAAGCCCCATATATGGTGCCCGACAGTCTCTGGCATCTCCTTTGGCAAGGAGAATACTCAAAGAAAGGTCTAAGGCTGAGAATTTAGCCGGCCTGCCCAGGCAGGACTTGCGGGAACTCTGTTTTAGTTGTCTTCTCTCAAGAATATGTCCGGCTGCGCCACGACGGTTGCCAAGTCCAATTCAAGAAATATCTGGGGACTTTGGGGGGTGGAGCCAGGAGACTTTGGGGGTGGAGCCCGGAGCGAGGTTTTTGACAAGCATCACTGAACTCCAAAGGGAGTTCTGGCTATAGAAGAAGAAGAAGATATTGGATTTATATCCCGCCCTCCACTCTGAAGAGCCTCAGAGCAGCTCACAATCTCCTTTAACTTCCTCCCCAACAACAGACGCCCTGTGAGGTGGGTGGGGCTGAGAGGACTCCCACAGCAGCTGCCCTTTCAAAAGCAGAGTCTCAGAGCGGCCTACAATCTCCTTTCCCTTCATCCCCCACAACAGACACCCTGTGAGGTGAGTGGGGCTGAGAGGGCTCTCCCAGCAGCTGCCCTTTCAAGGACAACCTCTGCCAGAGCTGTGGCTGACCCAAGGCCATTCCAGAAGGTGCAAGTGGAGGAGTGGGGAATCAAACCCAGTTCTCCCAGATAAGAGAGCTACGGCTGACCCAAGGCCATTCCAGCAGGTGCAGGTGGAGGAGTGGGGAATCAAACCCGGTTCTCCCAGATAAGAGAGCTATGGCTGACCCAAGGCCATTCCAGCAGGTGCAAGGGGAGGAGTGGGGAATCCAACCCGGTTCTCCCAGATAAGAGAGCTCTGGCTGACCCAAGGCCATTCCAGCAGCTGCAAGTGGAGGAGTGGGGAATTAAACCCAGTTCTCCCAGATAAGAGAGCTATGGCTAACCCAAGGCCATTCCAGCAGGTGCAAGTGGAGCAGTGGAGGATCAAACCCGGTTCTCCCAGATAAGAGAGCTATGGCTGACCCAAGGCCATTCCAGCAGGTGCAAGGGGAGGAGTGGGGAATCCAACCCGGTTCTCCCAGATAAGAGAGCTCTGGCTGACCCAAGGCCATTCCAGCAGCTGCAAGTGGAGGAGTGGGGAATTAAACCCAGTTCTCCCAGATAAGAGGGCTATGGCTAACCCAAGGCCATTCCAGCAGGTGCAAGTGGAGGAGTGGGGAATCAAACCCGGTTCTCCCAGATAAGAGAGCTCTGGCTGACTCAAGGCCATTCTAGCAGCTGCAAGTGGAGGAGTGGGGAATCAAACCCGGTTCTCCCAGATAAGAGAGCTCTGGCTGACCCAAGGCCATTCCAGAAGGTGCAAGTGGAGGAGTGGGGAATCAAACCTGGTTCTCCCAGGTAAGAGTCTGCACGCTTCACCACTACACCAAACTGGCTCTTTCACATTGAAAGAGACTGCACGCCTTTCAAATGCCTTCCCTCCGTTGGAAAGAAGGAAGGAAAGGAACACCTTCTTCAGGGGCTCATAGAATTGGACCCCCCGAACCAGTCTTTTGGAAACTTGGAGGGTGTTTTGAGGAGAGGAACAGGATGTTATGCTGCAAATGTGCTGTCCCTACCTTAAAAAACAGCACCCCCCCCCGAGCTCCAGATACCAAGGTTCAATTCTCCATTATATCCTATGGGAATGGGTCTCCATAGGGAATAATGGAGTGCCCAGCAGACATTTCCCTCCCCTCCCCTTGCTTTCTGATGACCCTGAAGCAGAGGGGAGGGCCTCCATTATTCCCTAGGGAGACCCTTCCTTCCTACCTACCTTCCTGCCTGCCTTCCTTCCTGCCTTCCTGCCTTTCTTCTTGGCTTCCTGCCTTCCTTCCTGCCTTCTTTCCTGCCTTCCATCCTTCCCCCCCCCATCTTTCTCCCCAAAGTGGCTTCTGTCATCTTCCTCCCCTCTCGTGTATCCTCACAACAAGCCTGCAAGGTAGGTGAGGCTGAGAGCGTGTCACCGGCTCAACGTCACCCAGCCGGCTTCGCTGGCACAAACTGGCTCTCCCGGATCCCAGCTCAGCCGCAGTCTCCACCGCTCCACCGCTCTGGCTCTCCCTTGGGTTCCGGAGTGGGCGCTTCGCCATCTCCAGCCTTACTGCTTCTGTTGAGGGCAGGGAGGCGGCTGCATTCCAGTGGGAAACTGGAACCTTCTCCCACAGAAACAAAACTAGAAAGCGAGAGAGAGGCTGCTTCCAAAGCTGGTGGGACGTGTGTGCCCAGTCCAGCTGTCCCTGCCAGGCCTTGATGGTTGACATAGAAACCCTGATTGTCTGAACTCCTGGCGTTCTTCGCCTCGGCGGCTCCTGTGCCCGACTGTTTGCGCTTCCTGGACTAGGTCACAGTGCCCCTTGCTGGGTCGTCGAGATGCCCACGCTGCACCTCCGAGGCCTTGGCGCCCTCAGGCTCAGGAATACAATTAGACCCTTCACCCAGACTGTTGCACGTTTGAGGCACGAGGTACCTTGTTCTCTATCAACGAAGCAACCCCCTTCTCGGTTACCAGCTCCAGCTTTAGCACGTTCCTCCGAAACCAAAGTCTCCAAGCCGTGGCCTTCAGCTGTGAACAGTGCCATGTGCTTGGGGTGAGGAAGTTACTCGTACAGACATAATACAGTTGATAAGGCAGCGAGCAGGTTAAAGAAAGCAATTCCCTTCTACAGCAGTTCTCACCACAGCATTGGTCAGAGTCTCAGAGCGCTCACAATCTCCTTTCCCTTCCTCCCCCACAACAGACACCCTGTGAGGTGGGTGGGGCTGAGAGGGCTCTCACAGAAGCTGCTCTTTCCAGGACAACTCTGAGAAGAAGAAGAAGAAGAACTGTAGATTTATACCCCGCCCTTCTCTCTGAATCAGCGACTCAAAGTGGCTTACAATCTCCTATATCTTCTCCCTCTACAACAGACACCCTGGGAGGTGGGTGGGGCTGAGAGGACAGAGACTCAGAGTGGCTTACAATCTCCTATATCTTCTCCCTCCACAACAGACACCCTGTGAGGTGGGTGGGGCTGAGAGAGGTCTCACAGCAGCTGCCCTTTCAAGGACAGAGACTCAAAGTGGCTTACAATCTCCTATATCTTCTCCCTCTACAACAGACACCCTGGGAGGTGGGTGGGGTTGAGAGAGGTCTCACAGCAGCTGCCCTTTCAAGGACAGAGATTCAAAGTGGCTTACAATCTCCTATATCTTCTCCCTCTACAACAGACACCCTGGGAGGTGGGTGGGGCTGAGAGGGCTCTCACAGAAGCTGCCTTTTCCAGAACAGCTCTGAGAAGAAGAAGAAGAAGAATTGTAGATTTATACCCCGCCCTTCTCTCTGAATCAGAGACTCAGAGAGGCTTACAATCTCTTATGTCTTCTCCCCCAACAACAGACACCCTGGGAGGTGGGTGGGGCTGAGAGGGCTCTCATAGCAGCTGCCCTTTCAAGGACGACCTCTGCCACAGCTGTGGCTGACCCAAGGCCATTCCAGCAGCTGCAAGTGGAGGAGTGGGGAATCAAACCTGGTTCTCCCAGATAAGAGAGCTCTGGCTGACCCAAGGCCATTCCAGCAGGTGTAGGTGGAGGACTGGGGAATCAAACCTGGTTCTCCCAGATAAGAGAGCTCTGGCTGACCCAAGGCCATTCCAGCAGGTGCAAGTGGAGGAGTGGGGAATCCAACCCGGTTCTCCCAGATAAGAGATCTCTGGCTGACCCAAGGCCATTCCAGCAGGTGCAAGTGGAGGAGTGGGAAAGCAAACCCGGTTTTCCCAGATAAGAGTCCACACACTTAACCACTACACCAAACTGTGAGAGCTGTGGCTGACCCATTCACGCAGCTGCAAGTGGAGAAGTGGGGAATCAAACCCAGTTCTCCCAGACAAGAGTCTGCACACTTAACCTCTACACCAAACAGGCAGAGACCAGGGCTTGGCATTCTTCACCTAGCAGCAACCCCTGCATCCTGGTGCTATCTGGACTGGACATTTCATTGCTCTATTCCAGAATGCAGAGGGGGCCAAAAGCCAACTCCCTGAAAGATGCTGCAGAATTTGATCTCTAGAGCAGAGTTCAGCATCTGAAAGGGCTCCGTTTTCCCGGAAAACAAAGCCTTGTTTAGAAATAGCCCTGAAAACATGTGGCTACTTCTCTGTACTGGGTGTTCTGGGCTTCAGCTTGAGGTGCCAGAAGCACATATAGTGCAAAAAGAAAAACAGAATGGTGGTTGTAGATTTTCCAGGCTGTGTGGCCGTGGTCTTGGCATTGTGAGACCTGACGTTTCACCCGCAACTGTGGACTGGCATCCTCAGAGGTGTAACCTAGAAAACTGGAGTTCTCTCTGGGTCAAAGTGAGAAGAAGATGGTAGGTAGGTAATTTATATCTACTCAGGCCGGTGGGGTAGGGCTGAGTCATTCTCTTGTGGGAGCTTCCTGGGCTGTGACATGTTTACGGAGGAGCTTACCTGAGGGATTCTTTTGTATATGGATTGGCTATAGAAATGCTTGTCTTATCTGTAAGTTATAGGGCATGTTGTGTTTTTCAGGATTGGAAGCCATGTGCTATTCATTCTTAAACTCTCTCCCATCCTGTTGAAATTGCGTTTATGTTTCTGGATTTCTGTGGCTTCTCTGGGTCATGTAACATGGTAATTGGATGTGTTGTCCAGCATTACAGTGTCTTGGAATAAGATACTGTGTCTCGTTTGAGTTAGGCTACGTTCAGCCACTGCTGATATTTCACGTTGGCCAAGTCTGCAGTGTCTTTCATGTTCTTTCAAAAACAGAATGAATGTTGTCCTCTCTCTGTCACAGGAGAGTGGGGTGAGATATGGGAACTTATAAAAGATTTCGGGTTTTCACGGCTGGCATCATCATTAGGGTTTGTAGAATCTTTCAGGCTCAAGTGCCGTGTTCTACTGGAGAAAGTTTTCCTTCCAGACGTTTTGTTCTCAGCTGCGGAGAACATCCTCAGTGGCGTTGCAGCCGGAGCAGGCGCTCAGACCTTCTTGGCTGCTGTGCATTGAGTGAGGCCAGGGTTGCTGGAGAGCTGCTATTTCTAGGCTGGAGGGGGTGTGGTGAGAGGCCAGGGCTGCTGGAGAGCTGCTATTTCTAGGCTGGAGGGGGTGTGGTGAGAGGCCAGGGCTGCTGGAGAGCTGCTATTTCTAGGCTGGAGGGGGTGTGGTGAGAGGCCAGGGCTGCTGGAGAGCTGCTATTTCTAGGCTGGAGGGGGTGTGGTGAGAGGCCCTCTCACCACACCCCCTCCAGCCTAGAAATAGCAGCTCTCCAGCAGCCCTGGCCTCACTTAATGCACAGCAGCCAAGAAGGTCTGAGCGCCTGCTCTGGCTGCAACGCCACTGAGGATGTTCTCCGCAGCTGAGAACGAAACGTCTGGAAGGAAAACTTTCTCCAGTAGAACACGGCACTTGAGCCCGAAAGATTCTACAAACCCTAATATGGGAACTTGTTTCTCTATATCTGGGGTGGGGAACCTTTTTTCTGCCAAGGGCCGTATCGATATTTATAACATCGTTTGCGGGCCATAAAAAATTATCAACTGAAAAAACAGTGCTCCGCCGAGGGAGAATGATTCAGGCCAGCAAAATTAATGCAAATCATTGTTTTTCAATTTGAAGTCATGTGGGGAGAGCCTAATCTGGCACACACACACTCACGGCCTGCCACCCTAGGCAATTGCGTAGGTCCAGGGCTTTTTTGTAGAAAAAGCCCAGCAGGAACTCAGTAGCATATTAGACCACATCCCCTAATATTAGCATATTAGGTCACACAATGATTAACGTATTAGGCCACACCATCTGGGATAATCAAGTGCAAACTGAACGGTTACAGTAACTTCTCCAGGCCCTGCAGCAATTCTGGCCGGCCAGCCAGGCCCCAGGGAGGCTGCCTCACAGTACATCTGGGCTCCGTGATCCCTGCCAGGCCCTGGGGAGGCTGCTGCACAGCGCGGCTGGGCCCCACAATCCTCGATGGCCAGCCAGGCCCCAGGGAGGCTGCCGCACAGTACATCTGGGCCCTGTGATCCCTGCCTGGCCCTGGGGAGGCTGCTGCACAGTGCGGCTGGGCCCCACAATCCTCGATGGCCAGTCAGGCCCCAGGGAGGCTGCCACAAGGCTCGGTTCGGCCCAGCAATCCCTGAGGGCCACACCAAGTGACTTCGAGGGCCACATATGGCCCTCGGCACGGAGGTTCCCCACCCCTGCTTTATATAGTGACTGAAGAAAGTTGGAGTCCAGTGGCACCTTTAAGACCAACAGTGTTTAATTAGCCAGTTTGGTGACTGGGGAAGGCAATGGCAAACCACCCCGTCAAAAGTCTGCCGTGAAAACGTGAAAGCAACGTCACCCCAGAGTCAGAAACAACTGGTGCTTGCACAGGGGACCTTTCCTTTCCTTGGTGTAGTGGTAAAGTGTGCGGACTCTTATCTGGGAGAACCGGGTTCAATTCCTCACTTCTCCACTTGCACCTCCTGATGTGACCTTGAATTAGTCACAAGTTCTCTCCAGGCTGTTCCTCTCAAGAGCAGTTTTTGTCAGAGCTCTCTCAGCTCCAACTACTTCCCGGGGTGCCTGTTGTGGGGAGGGGAAGGGAAGGGAAAAGAGAGTGTGAGCTGCTCTCTTTCCGGTAGTGAAGTGCAGGGCATAAATCCAGTCTCTTCTTCTAATTCTGGGTATAAGCTTTCACGCCCGTGCACGCTTTCTTTGTGTGCACACACCCACAAAAGTTTATACCCAGAACTGTTGGTCTTCACGGTGCAACTGGACTCAAACCTTGTTCTGCTGCTTCAGACCAACACGGCGGCTGCCCGCCTGGATCTCTATAGGTGGCAGGCGGGGGTGGGGGGGAGTGGGTTATAGAAAAAACCTAGCAGAAGCTCATTTGCATATTAGGCCACACCCTCTGATACCAAACCAGCCGGAACTACATTCCTGCTCAAAAAAAAAAACCCTATAGGTGACTGTTTTTCTTTCATGCGCAGGTCTCCGGGTGATGCACTCTCCATTTTATTCCCCCAGAGCACAATGTGCTGACTAGAGATGTAAAGGCCTGGGGAAAAAACGGGAAAAAATTTTTTTGGGGGGGGAGGAATGTTTTTTTCGCTGAAGCCTTTTTTGTTTTTCTAAAAAATTGAAAAAAAGAAATTAATTACGGAATGTTTTATTTTAGCATGAACATATGAACATATGAAGCTGCCTTATACTGAATCAGACCCTCGGTCCATCAAAGTCAGTATTGTCTTCTCAGACTGGTAGCGGCTCTCCAGGGTCTCAAGCTGAGGTTTTTCACACCTATTTGCCTGGACCCTTTTTTAGTTGGAGATGCCGGGGATTGAACCAGCTTCCCAAGCAGATGCTCTACCACTGAGCCACCGTCCCTCCCCTAATGATGAATACAATGTTTTAAAGGCAAGGTGGTCAAATAGTAAACAGTTCAGGAGATTGTTGCTCCATTTGTTACAATGACAAATAAATACTAGTTGAAAAGTAAATTCCGTTTGTAAGAATCGTTTGGAGACACTATATTTTTTAATAAGCTAGTTGTGATAATTTCATGCTGAGGTAAATTGTCCGTAGTCGTATTTTATGTTCCTAAAGTAACAGAATGACTTTCAGTCTGGAAAAGAAAAAAGAAGTGCTAATGTAGCATTTTTTTTCCATTTTGCTTTCCGTTTCTGTTCAACACCCCCCCCCCCCCAAAAAAGAAAAAAAAAACAGGTTTTTTTTCCCCGAGGTTCAAAATTTCCAGAAAGTTTACATCTCTAGCCCTGACACTGCTCCGTTTGGTGTAGTGGTTAAGTGTGCGGTCTCTTATCTGGGAGAACTGGGTTTGATTCCCCACTCCTCCACTTGGACCTGCTAGCATGGCCTTGGGTCAGCCATAGCTCTGGCAGAGGTTGTCCTTGAAAGGGCAGCTGCTGTGAAAGCCCTCTCCGGCCCCACCCTCCGCACAGGGTGTCTGTTGTGGGGGAGGAAGGGGAAGGAGATTGTGAGCCGCTCTGAGACTCTTCGGAGTGGAGGGCGGGATATAAATCCAATATCTTCATCTACCTCACAAGGTGTCTGTTGTGGGGGAGGAAGGTAAAGGAGATTGTGAGCCGCTCTGAGACTCTTTGGAGTGGAGGGCGGGATATAAATCCAATATCTTCATCTACCTCACTGGGTGTCTGTTGTGGGGGAGGAAGGGAAAGGAGATTGTGAGCCGCTCTGAGACTCTTTGGAGTGGAGGGCGGGATATAAATCCAATATCTTCATCTACCTCACTGGGTGTCTGTTGTGGGAGAGGAAGGGAAAGGAGATTGTGAGCCGCTCTGAGACTCTTTGGAGTGGAGGGCGGGATATAAATCCAATATCTTCATCTACCTCACTGGGTGTCTGTTGTGGGGGAGGAAGGGAAAGGAAATTGTGAGCCGCTCTGAAACTCTTTGGAGTGGAGGGCGGGATAGAAATCTTCATCTACCTCACAGGGTGTCTGTTGTGGGCAAGGACGGGAAAGGAGATTGTGAGCCGCTCTTGAGACTCTTTGGAGTGGAGGGCGGGATATAAATCCAATATCTTCATCTTCTTCTTCTTCTTCTTCTCCGTGTTGATAGATTTCCCTTTCTCACTCCCTACCTTCTCGCCGCAGCCTCCGTCCCCTTCTTCCTCTGTGAGGTCGGCCTGGTCTCCCCCGTGCGCCGTGGCTTCTTCTGCAACGACAGCAGCATCAGCTACCCGCTACGGCACTCGGAGACCGTCAGCGACTCCGTCCTCATCTCGGTGGGAATCCTCATCACCTCTCTAGCGGTGAGTCCTTTGTTAAAAGGTGGAAGAAGCGACACTAGCTGGTTCTTACTTGCAGCACACTCTGCTTCTGGGAGCTGTGCACACTTTTGAATAATGCTCAGAGCGAAAACGCATGCTTGCCAGACTCCCAGTGAAGAGAGCAGCGTGGCATCTATGGTAGGGTTGCCAAGCCCAATACAAGAAACATCTGGCAACTGTGGATAGAGAGAAGCATCTTTGGATTCAGTTCGATGTAGCGGTTAAGTTTGCGGACTCTTATCTGGGAGAACCTGGTTTGATTCCCCACTCCTCCACTTGCACCTGCTGGAATGGCCTTGGGTCAGCCACAGCTCTCTTATCTAGGAGAACCGGGTTTGATTCCCCACTCCTCCACTTGCACCTGCTAGCATGGCCTTGGGTCAGCCAGAGCTCTCTTATCTGGGAGAACTGGGTTTGATTCCCCCCTCCTCCAGTTGCACTTGCTGGAATGGCCTTGGGTCAGCCAGAGCTCTCTTATCTGGCAGAACTGGGTTTGATTCCCCCCTCCTCCAGTTGCACTTGCTGGAATGGCCTTGGGTCAGCCAGAGCTCTCTTATCTGGGAGAACCGGGTTTGATTCCCCACTCCTCCACTTGCACCTGCTGGAATGGCCTTGGGTCAGCCAGAGCTCTCTTATCTAGGAGAACCGGGTTTGATTCCCCACTCCTCCACTTGCGCCTGCTAGCATGGCCTTGGGTCAGCCAGAGCTCTCTTATCTGGGAGAAGCGGGTTTGATTCCCCCCTCCACCACTTGCACCTGCTGGAAGGGCCTTGGGTCAGCCAGAGCTCTCTTATCTGGGAGAACCGGGTTTGATTCCCCACTCCTCCACTTGCACCTGCTGGAATGGCCTTGGGTCAGCCAGAACTCTCTTATCTGGGAGAACCAGGTTTGATTCCCCACTCCTCCACTTGCAGCTGCTGGAATGGCCTTGGGTCAGCCAGAGCTCTCTTATCTGGGAGAACCGGGTTTGATTCCCCACTCCTCCACTTGCACCTGCTGGAATGGCCTTGGGTCAGCCAGAGCTCTCTTATCTGGGAGAACCGGGTTTGATTCCCCACTCCTCCACTTGCACCTGCTGGAAGGGCCTTGGGTCAGCCAGAGCTCTCTTATCTGGGAGAACAGGGTTTGATCCCCCACTCCTCCACTTGCAGCTGCTGGAATGGCCTTGGGTCAGCCAGAGCTCTCTTATCTGGGAGAACCGGGTTGGATTCCCCACTCCTCCACTTGCACCTGCTGGAAGGGCCTTGGGTCAGCCAGAGCTCTCTTATCTGGGAGAACAGGGTTTGATCCCCCACTCCTCCACTTGCAGCTGCTGGAATGGCCTTGGGTCAGCCAGAGCTCTCTTATCTGGGAGAACCGGCTTTGATCCCCCACTCCTCCACTTACACCTGCTGGAATGGCCTTGGGTCAGCCAGAGCTCTCTTATCTGGGAGAACCGGGTTCGATTCCCCACTCCTCCCCTTGCACCTGCTGGAATGGCCTTGGGTCAGCCAGAGCTCTCTTATCTGGGAGAACCGGGTTTGATTCCCCACACCTCCACTTGCACCTGCTGGGATGGCCTTGGGTCAGCCAGAGCTCTCTTATCTGGGAGAACCGGGTTTGATTCCCCACTCCTCCACTTGCACCTGCTGGAATGGCCTTGGGTCAGCCAGAGCTCTCTTATCTGGGAGAACCGGGTTTGATTCCCCACACCTCCACTTGCACCTGCTGGGATGGCCTTGGGTCAGCCAGAGCTCTCTTATCTGGGAGAACCGGGTTGGATTCCCCACTCCTCCACTTGCAGCTGCTGGAATGACCTTGGGTCAGCCAGAGCTCTCTTATCTGGGAGAACCGGGTTGGATTCCCCACTCCTCCACTTGCAGCTGATGGAATGGCCTTGGGTCAGCCATAGCTCTCTTATCTGGGAGAACTGGGTTTGATTCCCCACTCCTCCACTTGCAGATGCTGGAATGGCCTTGGGTCAGCCAGAGCTCTCTTACCTGGGAGAACCGGGTTGGATTCCCCCCTCCTCCACTTGCACCTGCTGGAATGGCCTTGGGTCAGCCAGAGCTCTCTTATCTGGGAGAACCGGGTTTGATTCCCCACTCCTCCACTTGCACCTGCTGGAATGGCCTTGGGTCAGCCAGAGCTCTCTTATCTGGGAGAACCGGGTTTGATTCCCCACTTCTCCACTTGCACTTGCTGAAATGACCTTGGGTCAGCCAGAGCTCTCTTATCTGGGAGAACCGGGTTTGATTCCCCACTCCTCCACTTGCACCTGCTGGAATGGCCTTGGGTCAGCCAGAGCTCTCTTATCTGGGAGAACCGGGTTTGATTCCCCACTTCTCCACTTGCACTTGCCGGAATGACCTTGGGTCAGCCAGAGCTCTCTTATCTGGGAGAACCGGGTGTGATTCCCCACTCCTCCACTTGCAGCTGCTGGAATGGCCTTGGGTCAGCCAGAGCTCTCTTATCTGGGAGAATTGGGTTGGATTCCCCCCTCCTCCACTTGCAGCTGCTGGAATGGCCTTGGATCAGCCAGAGCTCTCTTATCTGGGAGAACCAGGTTTGATTCCCCACTCCTCCACTTGCAGCTGCTGGAATGGCCTTGGGTCAGCCAGAGCTCTCTTATCTGGGAGAACTGGGTTTGATTCCCCCCTCCTCCACTTGCACCTGCTGGCATGGCCTTGGGTCAGCCAGAGCTCTCTTATCTGGGAGAACCGGGTTTGATTCCCCACTCCTCCACTTGCACCTGCTGGAATGGCCTTGGGTCACCAGAGCTCTGGCAGGGGTTGTCCTTGAAAGGGCAGCTGCTGGGAGAGCCCTCTCAGCCCCACCCACCTCACAAGGTGTCTGTCGTAGGAAGCTATGGGAGATTGTAAGCCGCTCGGAGTCTCTGATTCAGAGAAAAGGGCGGGGTATAAATCTGCAGTCTTCTTCTCCTTCTTCTTCTCATGAACTGTTATCAAGGACTTTCTGACATATTACCTGTTCCACAAGAGGGGACTGGATAAAGATATGGAGCAGAAATCCATCAATGGCTATTAGTCACAATGTATAGATGGCACTCTCTGTCTGGGGCAGGGATGCTCTGTATTCTTGGTGCTTGGGAGGGGCCCAGTGGGAGGGCTTCTAGTGTCCTGGCCCCACTGGTGGACCTCCTGATGGCACTTGGTTTTTTGGCCACTTTGTGACACAGAGTGTTGGACTGGCTGGGCCATTGGCCTGATCCAACAGGGCTTCTCTTACGTTCTTATGTCTGGGGCAGTGATGCTCTGCATTCTTGGTGTTTGGGGCGGCAACAGTGGGAGGGCTTCTAGTGTCCTGACCCCAGTGCTGGACCTCCTGACAGCAGCTGGGTTTTTTGGCCACTGTGTGACACAAAGCGTTAGACTGCATGGGCCATTGGCCTGATCCATCATGGCTTCTCTTATGTTCTCTGTAAACTTAAATCCCCTTTTTAAAAGGTCGAGGTAGTCCCTCTGTGCAAGCACCAGTCGTTTCCGAGTCTGGGATGATGTTGCATCAAAACATTTTCACGGCAGACTTTTGACGGGGTGGTTTGCCCTTGCCTTCCTCAGTCCTCTACACTTTCCCCCTAGCAAGCTGGGGACTCATTTTATGGACCTCGGAAGGATGGAAGGCGGAGTCAACCTGGAGCCGGCTAATCCCCTTACACTGTGGCTAACTCTTTTCATTATCTGCCTCCTCTGTTTTCTTCCTCCACAGATCACCCTCGGGGAAAGCTACCACGTCCACAACTTCCCCCACCGCTCTCACTCCGTCGTCCGCAACCCGTACGTGGTGGCCCTCTACAAGGAGATCGGGGCCTTCCTCTTTGGCTGCACGGTGGGCCAGTCCCTCACCAACATGGCCAAGGTGGCCGTGGGTCGGCTTCGCCCCCATTTCCTGGCCGTCTGTCGCCCCAACTTCACGCACGTCGACTGCTCTGCAGGATACGTGGAAGAGTATAGCTGCAGCGGCTCCGGGGAGAAGGAGGCAAGGTGCGGAGGAGGAGTGGGGAGCGTACTTGCTAGTCGAGACACGCAACCAAAAAAAAAAACATCCTGGAGATCACAAGTACAGGAAGCATATGAGTTTTGTTGTTGTAGTTGTTGATTTACCTTGCGTTGATGTGAGGGTCCTTGCCAGAAATTCTGTGGCCAGGATGAAATGCGTTGTGTTGTTATTTAATGGGAATAATGGTGGAACTGCTGCTACTAGTAGTAAGTACTGAGAGCCAGTTTGATGTAGTGGTTAAGTGCGTGGACTCTTAGCTGGCAGAACCGGGTTGGATTCCCCACTCCGCCACTTGCACCTGCTGGAATGGCCTTGCGTCAGCCATAGCTCTCTTATCTGGGAGAACCGGGTTGGATTCCCCACTCCGCCACTTGCACCTACTGCAATGGCCTTGGGTCAGCCAGAGCTCTCATAGGAGTTGTCCTTGAAAGGGCAGCTGCTGTAAGAGGTCTCTCAGCCCCACCTGCCTCACAGGGTGTCTGTTGTGGGAGGGAGGAGATTGTGACCTCTCTGAGACTCTGAGATTCAGAGTATAGGGCAGGATATAAATCCAATATCATCTTCTTCTGTAAGCAAGGATGGGTAGTTGGTACATGCCTCCCCTCAGACAACTATTAGTATTTCCCCCCATGCCTTTTACATAAAAAGTTTGCTTGTAGGGAGCTACTGTATTGATTCTGAAAACAACCTGAAAACTTACACTGGAATAAATTACTGTTGGTCTTTCCCATGCTGCTGCCCTCCTACTAGTAGTAATAATAACAAGTACTACTAGTAGCAGTAAGTACTACTGATACTATTATGTTAGTACAAATGATGAGTACCACTGAGTACTACTAGTAGCAAGTACTACTGGCAGCAAGCACTACTACTACTAGTATGTAGTACTACTACTAGTAGTAGTATGTAGTAGTAAGTCTATTCTGGCTTTTCATTCAACACTCCACAGGCCCTGTGGAGTTCACAAAAATAAAGCAATGTCTTAAGATGCCTGAATGAATTGCTCTCTCAATATTGTATAGGTTCTGAGTTTTGATTATTGTGTTATACTTCATTCCTGCTGCAGAGTAAGTCTCTGTGTCAGTCCGGAGTAAGTCTCTGTGTCAGTCCGGAGTAAGTCTCTGTGTCAGCCTTTGGGTCTCCTCCGCCTGGGCTCTTAAAGGAAACAGGGGAAGGGTTTTGAGGAGTGCCTCTAAACTGTGGAGCCCTGTGAGCAAAAATTCTACTTCATGAGCTACTGGTATTAAGGTTTTGAGCCACTGCATACGTTAATTCTCTCGGGGGCCATTTTTTCCTGAGCTGAGACAAAAATGCGTGAGGCGGAGGCTAAAAAACTGTGAGCTAGCTCACACTCAGTTTAGAGGGAACACTGGTTAGAGGCCTTCTTAGAGCAGGTAGGAAACATTATGGTCCAGTTTCTAAGTAATAAAATTTTTATTTAGCCCTTGTATCATGCCAAACGCTTTAAAGCCCTCGCCCAAAGAAAAAATGCGCTTTACTAATCAGCCGCAGGGGTTGGACAGACTTCCAAAGAAGGCATAGAAACGTCTTTAAAATCCCTATAGTTATATTGAGGCCTTTCACTAGCTGCCAAAAAAAAAAAATCACACTTTGTCAGGGCCTGAGAGCAGAACTTTCCGGTGCATTCGCTGAGCCCCGCCATCTTGTTGAAAATAACCTTTTCTTTTCCAGAAAGTCATTCTACTCGGGTCATGCCTCCTTTGCCATGTATTCCATGATGTACTTGGTGGTAAGTTCCTGAGCTGATGTTCACAAATCATAATTTATTGAGAGTGATGGTAGAACTGGTACTACTACTAGTAAGTACTATGTATAGTAAGTACTACTAGTCATACTTTTGGTACGGGGGTCTTTCTGGTCATATCTCTGGTGATCTTATAAGGTACACACTGTGTAAGACAGGTTGCTGGACTAGATGAACCAGGGGAGCCCTTGTTGGGCCAAACCGTGTCGGGCCAGGCCGTATGTGTACCTATTTAAGATGAGGTACCAGAGATAAACTTTATAAAGGACACAGACAAACACAATTAAAGATTTTAAAAAACTTAAAATAAAATATGCTTAAAACATTAGCATTTGTTGGTCTTAAAGGTGCTTTCTTTGTATCTCTCTCATGGAATCCAGGGACCTGGGCAAAGGAAGCTCTGGCTCTTTCCTTCCTTCCCCAGGGGGCCAGGAGGGGGAGGAGCCTCAGCCAATAGAAGGAAGAGAGGCTTGGCTCAGTAGCTCTGCTGTGCGATTGAGAGAGCCTGGCAAAGCAAGCTCTCCCTCCCCCCTTCTTCCCCAAGGGGGGGAGATTTTGCTCTGTAGCTCCTGTGCGATTGAGCAAGCCTTACAAAGCAAGCTGTGATGCAGAAGGAAGCCAGAGAGAGGGAGAAGGAAGCAGATGACAGCCAGTTGCTAGAGGGTCTGATAGGAGTCCTTTGAGGGCCTTATTAAGCCCCCGGGCCACATGTTTGACACCCCTGCCTTAGAGGTTTGGTTCCTCCTGGGACGCTGTCTGTGTTGTGGCACTTTGGACAGCTGTGCCGGACCCAAATGGGAATCTTACATGGATTCCTCCATTCTCTATTATTGTAACTTCAGAGAATCCGAGACGGGCCCCTGAATTTATCCTCCTATATTTAGACGAAGGATTATCCGAGCGTCACGATGGAGCCGCTTCCCCTCTGGGAAGGCTCTGATGCCAGGGTGTGGCTGGAAGGGGAAAGAGAAGTGGGTGAGGCCCTCAGGCCCAGGCTGTCTCTGAACCTCTTGACCTGCTGTCCCCGAACCTCTTGAACTGTGATGGTGGAACTAGTACGTTTCGTAGCAAGCGCTATGAGTAGTTGAACACCTGAGGCAAACTCTCCCTAGAGGCGTTTTGGCAGAATGGCTTGTGAGGGGCAAAGGTTCGTACCTCTTAGTCCCGAGTTAAAAAAAATATTTCGATCGCTTGAAAAACCTCCATCCAGATTAATTAACATTCTTTCCTGTACCTGTGTCGTCCAAATTGATATTCGAACCGTTATTACAGTGGTCACCCAGGAGCACTTGTTCTTCCAGAAATTGTAAAGTTTTTCTTGAATTTTGGAAGAATAGTCATTATCAGGGCTTTTTTCTTTGTAGCAGGAACACATGTTGAAGATACTCATACACAAGTAGCCTAATATTCAAAGCTGGAAGCTTTATATACTGCCTTCTCGAAGATTTGAGGAGCAGTTGCATGCATAAGAAATGTCCAGTATTCAGTGAAGGGAGGTATCCCGGGATAAAGATGGAAGATTTATATTATGCAAGGGTTTGCATAAAGATAATACAGTTTATACCCCTAGTGCTTTTTTGTAGCAGGAACTCCTTTGCATATTAGGCCATGCGTCCCTGCTGCAGCCAATCCCCCTGGAGCTGACAGTAGGCCCTGTAAGAAGAGCCCTGTAAGCTCTTGCCGGATTGGCTACATCAGGGATATGCAGGGGTGGAATTCTAGCCAGAGCTCCTTTGCATATTAGGCCACACCCCTCTGATGTAGCCAATCCTCCTGGAGCTGACAGTAGGCCCTGTAAGAAGAGCCCTGGAAGCTCTTGCAGGATTGGCTACATCAGGGATATTCAGGGGTGGAATTCTAGCAAGAGCTCCTTTGCATATTAGGCCACACCCCCAGATGTAGCCAATCCTCCTGGAGCTTCCAGTAGGCCCTGTAAGAAGAGCCCTGGAAGCTCTTGCAGGATTGGCTACATCAGAGAGCCCTAACTCGTCTTTGGATGGGAGACCTCCAAGGAATACCAGGGTGGGGTTGCCAGCCTCCAGGTGGTGACTGGAAATCTCCTGGGATGGCAACGGATCTCCGGGCACCTGAGATCAGTTCCCCTGGAGAAAACGGCCACTTTGGAATCATAGAATCATAGAGTTGGAAGGTATGCTGTATGGCATTAGACCCCAATGAAGTCCCTTCCCCAGCCCTGCCCTTTTTAGGCTCCAACCCCAGAATCTCCAGGTATTTCCCAAAGCAGGGCTGGCAACCCTAGGTGATGCAGAGACCGTAAATGGCAAGCGGCTTCTGGATGCCTCTTGATTTGAAAACCTCACCAGGGACAGGGTTACGAGGGCCGAATCTGACATAAATGAGACTTTGTCGGGCTCAGCCATGTTGGGTTGGGCCAGGCCGTGTGTGTACCTATTTATGACTAGGTGGCAGAGATATAAGCTTTATAAAGGACACAGAAAAACACAACGCTTAAAAAAAAAACCCTTAAAACTTTAACATTTGGTCTTAAAGGTGCTTTCTCAGTATTTCTCCCATGGGGTCCTGGGAACTGGGCAAAGGAGGCTGTGGTTCTTTCCTTCCTTCCCTAGGGGACCAGGAAGGGGAGGAGCCTCAGCCAATAGAAGGAAGAGAGGCTTGGCTCAGTAGCTCTGCTCTGTGATTGAGAGAGCCTGGCAAAGCAAGCTCTCCCTCCCTCCCCAAGGGAGGAGCCTCAGCCAACGGAGAAAACAGAGGTTTTGCTTTGGCGATCCCATGTGGCTGAGCAAGCCAGTCAAAGCAACTGCGAAGGAAGCGGATGACATCCCGTTGCTCAGGGCCCTGATAGGAGCCCTCCGGGGGCCTGATTCGGCCCTGAGACCGTATATTTGACACCCCTGCAAAGTCAGCTGTGACTTGATGGCAGTTTTCACTTCCACAGCATTTCTTTAACTACTTGCCTGGGAAATTAAATGGCCCATCTGCTTCCACCAGAGTTGCCTACCTGACTTATCCTCAGCCCTGTCTTATCTTCATCGCCCTATCACAGGGGTGGCCAACAGTAGCTCTCCAGATGTTTTTGGCTACAATTCCCATCAGCCCCAGCCATTGGCCATGCTGGTAGTGGTAGATAACTCACTGAAAATGTCAAGACACTGTGCGATTGCAATAAAAAAGGCCATCGCCATGCTGGGAATTATTAGGAAGGGAATTGAAAACAAATCGGCTAGTATCATAATGCCCCTGTATAAATCGATGGTGCGGTCTCATTTGGAATACTGTGTACAATTCTGGTCACCGCGCCTCAAAGGATATTATAGCATTTGAGAAAGTGCAGAAAAGGGCAACTAGAATGATTAAAGGGTCGGAACACTTTCACTATGAAGAAAGGTTAAAACGCTTAGGGCTCTTTAGTTTGGAGAAACATCGACTGCGGGGTGACATGATAGAGGTTTACAAGATTATGCAAGGGATGGAGAAAGTAGAGAAAGAAATACTTTTCTCCCTTTCTCACAATACAAGAACTCGTGGGCACTCAATGAAATTGCTGAGCAGTCAGGTTAAAATGGATAAAAGGAAGTCCTTCTTCACCCAAAGGGTGATTAACATGTGGAATTCACTGCCACAGGAGGTGGTGGCGGCTACAAGCATAGCGAGCTTTAAGAGGGAATTGGATAAAAATACGGAGCAGAGGTCCATCAGTGGCTATTAGCCACAGTGTGTGCGTGTATATATATATATGTGTGTGTGTGTGTGTGTGTAGTTTGCCTACTCCCACACGCTGGCTCTGATTATATCAGCTCAGCATCTACCTTAAAAAGCTTCTTGAATTAGAATTGTCATCATAAAACCTGACTCCCATCATACTTTTTAAACGACTTTCTCCTACGTAGCCACAGTGGCATGAGGAAGATTTCCATCTGTCTACTTTATATGGTTTGGTTATTTTCCCAGGGTTTTTTGGGGGGTGGGGGGGGGGGGTGGGGAGAGAATATGAGAAAGTATGTCAAATCTTCGAGTTCAGCAAAATTCTCATAGGGGGTTTGAACCGTGGAGTCCAGAAGCAAGTATTGCGGGGAGGGGGTTTTAAAAGAAAGAGCGCAATAAAATTTAAAAGTTCTGGAGCTCTGCTCCTGTGAGCTTCTGCCTGAAATGAGGCTGGCTGTAGACACATTCATGGCCTGAAAACAGGGATCTGTGCCCTTTCGTGTGCTGCCTTCCTCCTTCTGTTTCCAGCTCTTCCTTTTTATCCCTTGCACGTTCCATGAGAAGACCGTGTCATTCACAATGGATTGGGGCCAGCCGCTGATATCCTCCGTCACCCCAGACTCAAGATATCATGAATCAGACAGGCAGATCTTTCTTTCTGTGTTTGGCTGTCTGGGCTTGGCTCACTTTTGTTCCTCTTTCTGGCTCTTCTTTCCCCAGTTCTACCTGCAGGCGCGCTTCACCTGGCGAGGCGCTCGGTTACTCCGGCCACTGGTCCAGTTTGTGCTGCTGATGCTAGCCATGTACACGGGACTGACCCGCATCTCGGACTATCGGCACCACCCCTCGGATGTGGCCGTGGGACTGCTGCAGGGAGCGCTGGTGGCCTACTGGGTGGTAAGTTGGCACCTACTCCTCGCTGCCCACCTTCTCCGTATCTGCCTGGCTGCCTTGTGGGGGACCGTGGGTTCTTTGTTGTGGGTCGTGTAGGACTATTTGAGGTAGGTCCTTGCTGGGTTATCCACAGGTGTGGTGGGAGATGCCAGCATCCTTCTTATCTTGGCCTCTATGCCCTGTTGGCCCTCCAGGGGAACTGGTTGGCCACTGGGTGAGTTAGGATGCTGGACTGGATGGACCCTCACTGGTCTGACCCAGCAGGGCTCTTCTGATGTTCTTCTCAGGGGAAGGCCTCAGCCTCTCTGCCCTGTTGTAGGCCCTCCAGAGGAACTGGTTGGCCACTGTGTGAGACAGTGGGCTGGACTAGATGGACCGTCCCTGGTCTGATCCAACAGGGCTCTTCTGATGCTCTTCTCAGGGGAAGGCCTCGGCCTCTCTGTCCCATTGTTGTCCCTCCAGAGGAACTGGCTGGCCCCTGTGTGAGACAGGAGGCTGGACTAGGTGGACCCTCCCTGGTCTGACCCAGCAGGGCTCTTCTGATGTTCTTCTCAGGGGAAGGCCTCAGCCTCTCTTCTCCATTTTCTACTGCAGACTAACATGGCTACTTCCAAAAAATTAAATTCAGGCAGCGTTCCTCTTCTTTTGGGAGCCAGTTTGGTGTAGTGGTGAAGTGTACGGACTCTTATCTGGAAGAACCGGGTTTGATTCCCCACTCATCCACGTGCACCTGCTGGTGTGACCTTGGGTCAGCCACAAGTTCTCTCAAGGGGCTGTTTCTGTCAGAGCTCTCTCAGCCCCACCTACCTCCCAGGGTGTCTGTTGTGGGAAGGGGAAGGAAAAGGAGATTGTAAGCTACTCTGAGGCTTTGGCTAGCAATGGGCGGGTATAAATCCATTCTCTTCTCCTTCTCCTTCTCTTTTGCATAAAGTACCAGCCAGCTTTTCCCACCTAGTTTTGCATAATTCATGAGAGCCAGGAAGCTGAAATCCTGCCTTATGACCTCTTCAAAAATGTTATCCCTCTGGGTTTTGGGACAGCTCAGACCACACCCTTCCAAACCGATCCTCACAGCCTTGGGGGATAGAATTTTTAAAAAGAAAAGCAAGGCCCCCGCGAAACACTGCACCGCAAGCCACGTTCTACAACAGGTCTGTGAACTCTTGGCTCCCATGAGGCAGTTGGATGACTGCAGAAGAGGGGCACAAATCAGACCCTGGGCCTGTCTGGTTCCACTTCCTGTTTCGAAACGCGGAGTGTCTCCAGGCAGGCGACAGGCGGGGGAGGAAGAAAACAGCCTTTTCCTCGTCGTATTTCCCCTGCTGTATGAATATGTTGTGTGCTTGGCACCATCCGTGTGCACAAAGACTCCCAGGTTGCAAGAAGACTGGCCCCTGCCCCAAACAAACTCAAGATGGAGAAACGAGAGGCAACCATGAGAGGGGAAGGAGGGAGGGAGAAACAGAGGAAGAATCCATTCAGTTCAACTGGATATATTGGGACTCTGTTTCGATTGTGGGAAGAGTCTGAGGACTACGCCAGTGGCGGCCAAACTGTGGCTCTTTCACACATATTGTGTGGCTCTCGAAGCCCCCGCCCATCCCACTGGCCGGCTTGGAGAAGGCATTTCTCTCTTTAAATCACTTCTCCAAGCTAGCAGGCAACTTGGAGAATGCATCTAAAGTTAAAGTTACTTTCTTTCTGCCTCTCCCTCCCCATCTCCTTCCTTCCCTCCCTCCCTCCCTCTTACGGCCCTCAAACATCTGATGTTTATTCTCTGTGGCTCTTACACTAAGCAAGGTTGGCCACAAGCTTTTTCAAGGCTGTTCTGCTCATGAGCAGTTTCTGTCAGAGCTCTCTCAGCCCCACCTACCTCGCAGGCAGGGCTCCCTCTAACCTGAGTTAGCGTGAGCTAGCTCACAGATTTTTAGCCTCCAGCTCACACACTTCTGCCTCAGCTCAAGAAAAATGGCTCCAGAGCAAACAAATTTATGCAGGAGCTCACAGCTTTTATGCCAGTAGAAGCCCAGAGTCGCTGTGCAGAGGCTGGCAGTGGCAAACCGCCTCTGTTCGAAACCCCTACAGGGTCGGCGTTAAGTCAGTTGCGACTTGAGTACAAAGCAAACAGACAGGCCCAGGCATTTGCGGCTCCCTTTGGGAGAAGCTCCTGAACTCCCCTCCCTCCCGTTTTCACTCCTTCCTTAACCGAACGGCCTCTTTTATTTGCCACGGCGGCGTTGGGAACCACGAGGCGTCGGGCATCTCAGCTCCGGCTGAGCCAGGGGATGGGAGCTACCAGGAAGCAGGGAAGGAAGCGCACGCCCTCGCCGGCATTGTGTGCAGGCTGCAGGGAGGAAATCCTTCAACTTCCCACCCTGGCTGGGCGATTGGAGCTCCACCCAGTAGCCTCCGGGGCAGCCAAGAGAGAGAGCCGGCAGAACCTGGGAGATCACATTCCTTGCTGCTGCTGCTGCTGCTGCTGCTCTGAATTCTCACCTTGCAGAGTTTGGAGACAATGAAGGCACCTGAACGTTCAGTAATTTTAGCTGCTTGTGTACTAGAGGGAAGAGATCTCAAGAGAGAACTGGCTGAAAGCGGACAGGAGGACAGGGGAGAAGGTGGCACGGCCCGCTAGAGACACAGGCAGCTTTTAAAGCCTACTGCTTAGCTCTAAGGGCCAAACTCGAAATAATATAACAGCAACACCATTCTAATGCCTGCACAACACAACTCCAGTCGGTCTCACTCGTTGGAGTAGAACCCTTTGCCTTGACTACACTTTGTCTCTGGTTGGAACATGAGAACATCAGAAGAGCCCTGCTGGATCACACCAGTCGCTCCATCTTGTACAACACCCATCTCGCTCAGTGGCCAACCGGTTCCTCTGGAGGGCCATCAACACGGCACGGAGGCCGAGGCCTTCATAAGAATATCAGAAGGGCAGACCAGTATTCCATCTAGTCCAGCCTCCTGTCTCACACAGTGGCCAGCCAGTTCCTCTGGAGGGCCAACAACAGGGCAGAGAGGCCGAGGCCTTCCCCTGAGAAGAACATCAGAAGAGCCCTGTTGGATCAGACCAAGGATGGTCCATCTAGTCCAGCCCACTGTCTCACACAGTGGCCAACCAGTTCCTCTGGACGGTCAACAACAGGGCAGAGAGGCTGAGGCCTTCCCCTGAGAAGAACATAAGAGGAGCCATGCTGGATCAGACCAGTGAGGGTCCATCTAGTCCAGCCTCCTGCCTCACACAGTGGCCACCCAGTTCCTCTGGACGGTCAACAACAGGGCAGAGAGGCTGAGGCCTTCCCCTGAGAAGAACATAAGAGGAGCCATGCTGGATCAGACCAGTGAGGGTCCATCTAGTCCAGCCTCCTGTCTCACAGTGGCCAACCAGTTCCTCTGGAGGGCCTACAACAGGGCAGAGAGGCTGAGGCCTTCCCCTGAGAAGAACATCAGAAGAGCCCAGCTGGGTCAGACCAGGGAGGGTCCATCTAGTCCAGCCTCCTGTCTCACACAGTGGCCAACCAGTTCCTCCGACAGGGCAGAGAGGCTGAGGCCTTCCCTGATGTTGCCTCCTGGCTCTAAGATTCTGTGGTCGACTGCCTCTGAATGTGGAGGCTTCCCTCAGCCCCCATGGCTGGTAGCCACTGATATCCTCCACGAATCTACCTAATCCCCTTTGAAAGCTGTTTATTCGTGTGTCCGTCACTGTGTCCTCTGGCAGGGAATTCTAAAAGGGCCAGGGCTGTCTGTCTGTCTCACACGCCCCCAGGGTAGATCCAGCTAGGTAGCCGGTCTGGTCTGCAGAAGTGTCCCTGCACACAAAAGCTCATACCTTGAGTAAAACTTCGTTGGTCTTCAAAGATGACTCGGGATTCTTCACTTTATTCTGTGCCCACAAAGGTTAACCTGATTTAATGTCTCTCACCGATTGGCCTTTAACCTCTCCTCTGACCAGGGGAACCCCATGTACCCCCCCCCAAAAAAAAAATAATATGTCAAAGTTCAACAGAAATGACAACTCGGGAGGGGGGAGGTCTTAATACCACTCAACTTGTGGCTGAAGCAGCCCACCTTCCCAGGCAATAACCCCCCTCCCAGTAGAACTTCCCCGCCCCCTCCCATTCCACAAATCTCTCCACTGCACCTGTGGCAGGGTGTTAACCTGTATCATGAAGATGATTATATTGGATTTATATCCCACCCTCCACTCCAAATCTCAGAGTGGCTCACAGTCTCCTTTACCTTCCTCCCCCACAACAGACACCCTGTGAGGCGGGTGGGGCTGAGAGAGCTCTCCCAGAAGCTGCCCTTTCAAGGACAGGGTCTCAGAGTGGCCTACAATCTTCTTTCCCTTCCTCCTCCACAAAAGACACCCTGTGAGGTGGGTGGGGCTGAGAGAGCTCTCCCAAAAGCTGCCCTTTCAAGGACAGAGTCTCAGAGAGGCCTACAATCTCCTTTATCTCCCTCTCCCACAACAGACACCCTGTGAGGTGGGTGGGGCTGAGAGAACTCTCCCAGCAGCTGCCCTCTCAAGGACAACTTCTGCGAGAGCTCTGGCTGACCCAAGGCCATTCCAGCCACTGCAAACGGAGGAGTGGGGAATCAAACCCGGTTCTCCCAGATAAGAGTCCGCGCACTTAACCACTACTCCACACTGGGTCTCTATTTCCAGGCTAAAGCTGTGTTTGCGAGAGGGATCATTTCCTGGTAATAACAGTCCCAGACAAAGAACGAACTCAGACCCCAGGTTATACAGTTTCGTGAGTTTATTAGTATATAAGCTCCGACAAGGATTTTCTTTTTTTAATCACATTAAGAATTTTCAGAACATTCCCCAACGCAGAAAAATACTTGAGAGCATATGGCTTAGCTCAAACTAAATTAACCCTACCATGAATGAAGCAGTAGCTTTTCTTGAAGCAGCATAAAGCAATGAAGGTCCTGTGAATTTAGGGGCAGCTATTTGTGAGTTTCCTGCGTTGTGCAGGGGGTTGGACTAGATGACCCTGGAGGTCCCTTCCAACTCTAGGATGCTATGATTCTAGAGCTACGCTAGCGAATGAGAGAAAAGGCTAGGCAACCATCTCCCTGATTCTCTAGGAAGGAGTAGTGACCAAAAGATGGCATAGTAGGCAGTGGCTATACCTCCAAGAGGTCTTCCTTGAGATAATAGATTCAGGTGGGCTACCATGTTGGTTTGAAGCTATAGAACAGGGGTGGCCAACGGTAGCTCTCCAGATGTTTTTGCCTACAACTCCCATCAGCCCCAGCCATCAACCATGCTGGCATTTTCAACAGAGGCTAGAAGGCCATCTGATAGCAATGAGGATCCTGTGAATTTAGGGGGAGGGGTTTGTGAGTTTAGAGCAATGCTGAGTCTGTGAATTTAGGCAGATCATGAGAAGGAGGGCAGGAACGGTTGCATCAGTGCTTGGTTCTCGTGGCCCTTTCTTACACGCCCAGGGAAATGCTGATTCACACTTTGGGTTCAGCGATTTTTCTCTAAGCCAGTTTGGCCAGGGATCCTGGAGGGTTTTGCCATCTTCTGGGCATGGAGCAGAGGCTCTGGGGACGTATGTGTGTGTAGAAGGGAGAGATTTGTGAATTGCCTGCACTGTGCAGGGGCTTGGACTAGATGACCCTGGTGGTTCCTTCCATCTCTATGATTCTTCTAACCCAATCAGGTTCTTATAACTAGGCCAGGATCTTCACCAATTGGACGATAGGCTACTTTGGCAAAAATTATTATATAGTGATGAAAAACACACGTGACATGTCTGGGTTTTCTCCAGCCCCAAACACCCCAAATTTATATCATAGAATCATAAAGTTGGAAGGGACCTCCAGGGTCAACCAGTTCAACCCCTTGCACAGTGCAGGAAACTCAAATATCTCCCCCTAAATTCACAGGATCTTCATTGCTGTCAGATGGCCATCTAGCCTCTGTTGAAAAACCTCCAAGGAAGGAGAGCCCACCACCTCCCAAGGAGGAAGCCTGTTCCACTGAGGAACCACTCTAACAGTCAGAAAGTTCTTCCTAATGTTGAGCCGGAAACTCTTCTGATTGAATTTCAACCCATTGGTTCTGGTCCTGCCTTCCAGGGCCACAGAAAACAGTTCCACCCCATCCTCTATAGAACAGCCCTTCAAGTCCTTGAAGATGGTGATCAGATCACCTCTCAGCCACCTACTCTCCAGGCTAAACATCCCCAGCTCCTTCAAACTTTCTTCATTGGACTTGGTCTCCAGTCCCCTCATCATCAAGGGGTGTGGCCTAATATGCAAATGAGTTCCTGCTGGGCTTTTTCATTTGTCTTAAAGGTGCTTTCTTTGTATTTCTCCCATGGGATTCATGGAATTGGGCAAAGGAAGCTCTGGCTCTTTCCCTCCCCAGGGGACCAGGAGGGGGAGAAGCCTCAGCCAACAGAAAGAAGAGAGGCTTGGCTCAGTCGCTCTGCTGTGCAATTGAGAGAACCTGACAAAACAAGCTCTCCCTTCCCCCCCCCCTTCCTCCCCAAGAGAGAAGCCGCAGCCAATGGAGAAAATAGAGGTTTTGCTCTCTAGCTCCTGTACGATCGAGCGAGCCTTGCAAAGCAAGCTGTTACACAGAAAGAAGCAAGAGAGAGGGAGAAGGAAGCAGATGACAGCCAGTTGCTCGGGGGGCCTGATAGGAGCTCTCCAGGGGCCTGATTTGGCCCCCAGGCCAGATGTGTGACACCCCTGATGTAGTATATACAGGTGTGCATTGATTTGGATGACGCAGCATCGTTTCCAGATTGCTTCATGGCCGCATTAAAATGCATTACAAGAAACTTTCCCAACAAAGTTTGAGTCCAGTGGCACATTTTAAGACCCGCAAAGTTTTATTCAAGGTATAAAGCTTTCATGTGCACACACACTTCTTGCACAAGGCAGCTTCTTTATACCCTGAATGAAACTTTGTGGGTCTTCAAGGTGCCCCCGAACTCAAGCTTTGTTCTGCTGCTTCAGACCAACATGGCGACTCACCTGAATCTAAGAACATTTCAGACAGGCAGAGGAAGAGAGACGGGGAGAAGAGGCCTGCTCCTTCTGCTTGGGTCGGCGTTCAGATCTGTCCCAGACTTTGCCTCCCTTTTCCCACTCAGGCTTCAACGCCAGCGGTCTGGTCATGAAGGCCTTTATAGGACTTGAATCCCTCCTTTTCTTCTGAAAAAGGATTTTTATTCTATTGATTTGCATTTGGGAGAAAAAGGGGTTTTCCTGGGGAACATTTTTTTTTTAAGATCTGAAATCTATCTAAGCTGGCAAAGTCCTCGCCACCTGGCTTGGTTCCTGCAGCTCAGGTAAGTTGATATTTGCCGGCCTTGCTAATTATTAATCTGCCCTTACCTCCTCCTACCCGACTCCCACGGGCAGGAAAACAAAGTTATCTCGACGGCTAAGCCGAGGTCTTCCTTCCGCTTCTCCTCTGTCCATCTCCTAGGGTGCTTGTGAAACTCTGAGGGTGTATTAAAAAGAAACAGAGAGATCTTGCCAGCAATTTCATTCTGTTTGCATAGCCCAGAGCAGTTTATTTGCCAAAGCCATAGAGTTCAGTCAACTGCCATCTCCTCGTTCTGGGAAATCAGCCAGTGTTTATAGCCAGTGCTTTCTCTTTCTTTCTTTCTTTCTTTCTTTCTTTCTTTCTTTCTTTCTTTCTTTCTTTCTTTCTTTCTTTCTTTCTTTCTTTCTTTCTTCTCTTCCTTCCTTTCTTTCTCTCTCCCTCCTTCCCTCCCTCTCTCTCTCCCTCCCTCCTCTTTCTTTCTCCCTCCCTCCTCTCTCTTTCTTTCTTCCTTCCTTCCTCCCTTCTCTTTCTTTCTTTCTCCCTCCCTTCCTCCCTCCCTTCTCTTTCTTTCTTTCTTTCTTTCTTTCTTTCTTTCTTTCTTTCTTTCTTTCTTTCTTTCTTTCTTTCTTTCTTTCTTTCTTCCTTCCTTCCTTCCTTTCTCTCTCCCTCCTTCCCTCCCTCCCTCCCTCTCTCCCTCCCTCCCTTCTCTTTCTTTCTCCCTCCCTCCTCTCTCTCTTTCTTTCTTCCTTCCTTTCTCTCTCCCTCCTTCCCTCCCTCCCTCTCTCTCTCCCTCCCTCCCTTCTCTTTTTCTTTCTCCCTCCCTCCCTCCTCTCTTTCTTTCTTCCTTCCTTTCTCTCTCCCTCCTTCCCTCCCTCCCTCCCTCTCTCTCTCCCTCCCTTCTCTTTCTTTCTCCCTCCCTCCTCTCTCTCTCTTTCTTTCTCATGGTTTCTCATTGGTTCAGGCCTTCCCCTAGTCCAGAGGTGGCCAAACTTGCTTAATGTAAGAGCCACATAGAACAAACATCAAATGTTTGAGACCTGCAAGTCACAAACATCAGATGTTGGAAGGAAGGAAAGTAGATGGAGGGGGGGAGGCAGAGGTGGAAAGAAAGCCACTTTAAATGCATTCTCCAAGCTGCTGGCTGGCCTGGCTTGGCGAAGTGATTGGAAGAGAGCAATGCCTTCTCTAAGCTGGCCGATGGGGCTGTGGGGACTTAGAGCCACACAATGTGTGTGCGAGAGCCACATGTGGCTCCCGAGCCTTAGTTTGGCCACTCGTGCCCTAGTCTAACAGAGGGCTGTCAGCACAGGTCATCGTGGTCCAGATGTTCACTGCTTGGTCTCCTGAGGCCCAACCAGTGTGATGGCAGAGAGAGGTGCCAGGCCAGTGTCCCACCTGACCGTTACTATGAGGCTCCAACTCCCAGGGACCTTTGGCCATCTCTCATTTGGTCTTTTCTCTTTTACTTCCCCATTTCTAGGCCTTCCACGTTTCTGGCATGTTTCACCACAAGCACCGGCCCCGTCACCTGCCCGCCGTCATCTTGGACAGTCCCAGCTCAGACGGCCACACCGATTGCTAAGGAGGCATGACTGTCTCGTGGGTGCTCTGCTCTTGGAGGTTGAGGGGCACTCTTTGTCTGGCTGGATTTGTGGGCCTGCCGAAAACTCCCTTGACCAATCGTGCCATTTCCCGGCATCGACGGCTGAACATTTAGGCACGAATGAGTCAGACGGGAGCCACTTTCTCGGTGACGCTAGGGAACGGTTTCCCTGCAATCTGCTCATATCTACCCTGAAACAGCTGCTGGGAAAGGAAGAGGAAAGAGAGACACCGGGGCAGATTTATGCCAGCGCCAAAGAGTTCTCCACCCTCCCAGCGTCGCAGGGGACAATCTGTTCCTTCTCCGAATCAGAGTTTTCAAGCCATTCCCCTCTTAAGCTTCTCCTCTCTGAATGGATTCGAGGTTCCCGTCTCTGCTGGCTCTGGTTTTCTCTTAGATGAGACTCAGGAAGGAAGCTCCAGGAGGAAAGCCCACGTTTTTGACGGAAGAAGACGCCGGCGGTTTGGAGGGACGGATTCCTCCACGAAACATGACACGCCCCAGACTGCCTGGCTCGGAGGAGAACGGATGGCCGCGGCGCTTGAGCGTGCCTCACCTACCTGCAAAGACACTGCGTGCCCTGCAGAAAGGTGCACATGAAGGAATGAACCACAGACTCTGTAAAAGCGGGGGGGAGTGAAGGTCTAGAACTGGCGGGATGTGCTGCCAAACCCCGTGCCCCCCCTCCGCCCCCTTTCCACCCCCCATAATGTGAATGGCGTTTTTGTAATAAATGGTACTGGGAATTCTCTTGTTTCGTAACTGTGATTTGGTTCCGGAGGGGCAGGGAGGTTTGGTGTGGTGAGGGGACTGTGGCGCCTCCCCACTTCTGGGCCTCAGTTGCTCCACCTTGCCCAGGGAGAGGAGACCAGTCCTGCTGCAATTCCACACCTGGGATCTGCCGTGCGGCCCAGCTTTCATGTACGCCAATAGGTTTCTAGTCCTGGAGACTCTTTTGGGAAGCAGTGTGTGCGAAAGAGATCTTGGGGTACTAGTGGACTGTAAACTAAATATGAGCATCGATCCAGGCGGGCGGCCATGTTGGTCTGAAGTGGTAGAACAAAGCAGGAGTCAAGTGTCACCTCGAAGAACAACGAAGTTTGATTCAGAACGGAAGCTTTCGTGTGCTCTCTGAGCACACTTCGCCAGACAGGAGGGTGGAATGGCCAGCAGTCCTAAATATAGAGGGAGTGGGCAGTGAATCAGCATGCAAAATCAGGGAAATGTCCCTTAGCAAGTTAAAAGAATCACAAGCCAGGGTCTAGCGACTGCCAGCCTGTATCCACTGGGCTAAAGCAACAAAGGCAGCAAGAAACGTCAGACGAGCAGATTGATGTTCATTGAGTATCCTGCAATAAATGAGAGTCTGCTGTAGGTTAAAAGGAGGGCGTAAGGTTCTCAGAGGCTTAATTTAAACATGTGACACATGTATAAAAACAACATTCTAGTTTGCCATTTTAAAAAAAATGCATTAAAATAGTGGACGGGAGGGACGGTGGCTCAGTGGTAGAGCATCTGCTTGGTAAGCAGGAGGTCCCAGGTTCGATCCCCAGCATCTCCAACTAAAAAGGGTCCAGGCAAGTAGGTGTGAAAAACCTCAGCTTGAGACCCTGGAGAGCTATGACCAGTCTGAGTAGACAATACTGACTTTGATGGACCGAGGGTCTCATTCAGTTGAAGGCACCTTCATATGTTCATATGATAAGGGAGGGACGATGGCTCAGTGGTAGAGCATCTGCTTGGTAAGCAGAAGGCCCCAGGTTCAATCCCCGGCATCTCCAATTAAAAATGGTCCAGACAAATAGGTGTGAAAAACCTCAGCTGGAGACCCTGGAGAGCCACTGCCAGAGTAGACAATACTGACTTTGATGGACCAAACAGGGTCTGATTCAGTAAAAGGCAGCTTCATATGTTCATATATTTGGGGAGGGACTGTGGCTCAGTGGTAGAGCATCTGCTTGGGAAGCAGAAGGTCCCAGGTTCAATCCCCAGCATCTCCAACTAAAAAGGGTCCAGGCAAACAGATGTGAAATATCTCAGCTTGAGACCCTGGAGAGCCGCTGCCAGTCTGAGAAGACAATACTGACTTTGATGGACCGAGGGTCTGATTCAGTAGAAGGCAGCTTCATATGTTCATGTGTGTTCATGTGATTAGTATATGTAATGAGATAAACAGCCAACGTTCCTTATTTGAGTATGTCAATACAAAAACATTTTTCTGATACACTATTCTAAAAGAGAAATACATCGGAATACCATGAATATATAGCTATACTTGGTGAAAGTGGGTTTAGTATATGTAATGAGATAAAAATCCAGTATCCCTGTTCAGTCCTGGGGAGGTGTTTGTTCCAAGTTTCATAATAATTTGTAATTCAGCAGTTTCTCTCTCCATTCTGTTCTTGAAGTTCCTTTGCAGCAAAACAGCAACTTTGAGGTCACCCTTTGAATGTTTTGGAATATGAGCCATCAGTGTGAAGCTGTGGCAAAAAAGGCCAATCCTGGGTTGTATCAAAAGGGCTATGGCATCAAAATCACAGAAGCTCATAGCTCAGCTGTCTACTGCCTTGGTCAAGCCACCCCTGGAATCCTGTGTGCAGTTCTGGAGACCTCACTTCAAGAAGGATGTGGACAAAATTGAGCAGGTGCAGAAGAGAGCAACGAGGATGGTCAAGGGTCTGGAGCCCAGTAGCACCTCCAAGGCCAACAAGCTTTTTTTTTAGATATCAGCTTCCCAGAGTCAGATAGTTGACCAAGGGAGTTTTGACGCTCAGACCTCGAAAATCCTGTTGCTTTCGAAGACACCGTAGGACTTGAACCTGGTTCTTCTATCGCAGAGCAACATAGATGCTCACCTGAAGCCATCTTCATGGAAGGCACCATGTGCAGCCAGATGGAGTGGAAATCAATCAATCTCGTATCTCAGGGGTGGCCAACAGTAGCTCTCCAGATTGTTTTTTGCCTACAACTCCCATCAGCCCCAGCCATCAGTCATGCTGGCTGAGACTGATGGGAGTTGTAGGCAAAAAACATCTGGAGAGCTACCGTTGGCCACCCCTGCCATATCTGACAAAGTTCGAATCCAATGGCAACTTTAAGACCAACAAAGTTTTGTTCGAGGTGTGTGCTTTCGTGGACACGCACACTTCCTCAGATACACTGAAGTGGAAGTTGACACTTCATAGATAGATAGATAACAGACAGATGCTTCTACAGAGATGAACAGCAAATTAGCATGCAACTTCATGGAGATGTTTTGACCTACGCAAAGGCCAAACAGCAGTAACAAGTTAAGTTTATGTGGTCGCCATTTGTTTGGATTTATCTGGGGGTGACAGCATAGGAATAACTATGTCAAGATAGGAGACAGATGCGTAAAGGGATCCTTCTTCATTGATCAGAGTAATAATCCGAGACTCTGTTGCTACACTCCGTTTGTCTCCTTTCAAGCACAGGATTACCTAACAGCATGCTTTCCTTAGAGGTGGGGTGCAGTGTCACGCCAGAGAAACACGACAGCTTCACAAAATTGTGTGCTAATTTGCTATTCACCTATGCAGGGACATCTACCTACATATATGAATGGTTACATTTCAATGTATCTGAGAAAGCGTGTTTGCCCACGAAAGCACATACCATGAATAACACTTTGTTGGTCTTAAAGACGCAACCAGACTCCAATGTTGTTCTACTGCTTTAAACCAACAAAGCTGCCTGCCAGTTTGGAGATCCAGTCTGGTATAGTGGTGTAGACTCTTATCTGGGAGAACCAGGTTCAATTCCCCACTCCTCCACTTGCAGCTCCTGGAATGGCCTTGGGTCAGCCATAGTTGTTAAGTGTGCAGACTCTTATCTGGCAGAACCGGGTTTGATTTCCCCCTCCTCCGCTTGCACCTGATGGAATGGCCTTGGGTCAGCCAGAGCTCTCTTATCTGGGAGAACCGGGTTTGATTCCCCACTCCTCCACTTGCAGCTGCTGGAATGGCCTTGGGTCAGCCAGAGCTCTCTTATCTGGCAGAACCGGGTTTGATTTCCCCACTCCTCCACTTGCAGCTGCTAGAATGGCCTTGGGTCAGCCAGAGCTCTCTTATTTGGGAGAACCAGGTTTGATTCCCCACTCCTCCACTTGCAGCTGCTAGAATGGCCTTGGGTCAGCCAGAGCTTTCTTATCTGGGAGAACCAGCTTTGATTCCCCACTCCTCCACTTGCAGCTGCTGGAATGGCCTTGGGTCAGCCAGAGCTCTCTTATCTGGCAGAACTGGGTTTGATTTCCCCACTCCTCCACTTGCAGCTGCTAGAATGGCCTTGGGTCAGCCAGAGCTCTGGCAGAGGTTGCCTTTGAAAGGACAGCTGCTGTGAGAGCCCTCTCAGCCCCACCCACCTCACAGGGTCTGTTGTGGGGGAGGAAGGGAAAGGAGATTGTAAGCCACTTTGCAACTTATTTGGGTAGTGAAGGGCGGGGTATAAATCCAATCTCTTCTTCTCCTTCTTCACCTGGAGGTACCTGATACCGAGAGCATTGACTCTCACGAGCTCATACCTCAAAAATCTGGTCTCTCTCTAAGGTGCTCCTGGACTCGAATCTGGGTCTTCTACTACAGACGAACAGGGCTGCTCTCTGAAACTCCCTCTCGGCTGCCAGTTAAGGTTAGTCTGTCTAGTTTCAGCTCACCTTTTGGAGCTACCCTTCCAAGCCCAGGAAGTAGAGCTGCTGGGTTCAAAACAGATCCTGCCAACAGAAATGAAACCAGACGGTCCCCCCGGCAGAGAAGGGAAACAGGTCGCTCTCCAGATAGAATCTCACCCACTTTGTTTCCTCTCCAGGGAGTTTCCAGGGAAGCAAAGGGTATGATTTGAAAGATGACCACGAGTCTCTCTTGTGTTGCAATTAAAGAGGAGGGGATTCTTCTGAAGTCATTAGACTGAAACAGGTCAGTTTAGACACTGAGGCTACAAGCCTTTATCTTAAGGAATGCCAAATGCTGGAAGTGGGCGGGGCTGAGAGAGATCTCTGACAGAAACTGCCCTTTCAAGGACAACTCTGCCAGAGTTCTGGCTGACCCAAGGCCATTCCAGCAGCTGCAAGCGGAGGAGTGGGGAATCCAGCCCCGTTCTCCAAGATAATTAGAAGAAGATGATATTGGATTTATATCCCACCCTCTGCTCCGAATCTCAGAGCGGCTTAAAATCTCCTTTATCTTTTCCCCCCACAACAGACATCCTGTGAGGTGGGCGGGGCTGAGAGAGCTCTGACAGAAGCTGCCCTTTCAAGGACTACTCTGCCAGAGCTCTGGCTGACCCAAGGCCATTCCAGCAGCTGCAAGCGGAGGAGTGGGGAATCCAGCCCCGTTCTCCCAGATAAGATGATATTGGATTTATATCCCACCCTCTGTTCCGAATCTCAGAGCGGCTTAAAATCTCCTTTATCTTTTCCCCCCACAACAGACATCTTGTGAGGTGGGCGGGGCTGAGAGAGCTCTCTCAGAAGCTTCCCTTTCAAGGACAGCTCTGCCAGAGCTATGGCCGACCGAAGGCTATTCCAGCAGCTGCAAGTGGAGGAGTGGGGAATCAAACAGACACCCTGTGAGGTAGATGAAGATATTGGATTTATATCCCGCCCTCCACTCCGAAGAGTCTCAGAGCGGCTCACAATCTCCTTTCCCTTCCTCTTCCACAAGACACCCTGTGAGGTGGGTGGGGCTGAGAGGGCTCTCACAGCAGCTGCACTTTCAAGAACAACCTCTGCGATAGCTCTGGCTGACCCAAGGCCATTCCAGCAGCTGCAAGTGGAGGAGTGGGGAATCAAACCTGGTTCTCCCAGATAAGAGAGCTCTGGCTGACCCAAGGCCATTCCAGCAGCTGCAAGTGGAGGAGTGGGGAATCAAACCTGGTTCTCCCAGATAAGAGAGCTCTGGCTGACCCAGGGCCATCCCAGCAGGTGCAAGTGGAGCAGTGGGGAATCAAACCCGGTTCTCCCAGATAAGAGAGCTCTGGCTGACCCAAGGCCATGCCAGCAGGTGCAAGTGGAGGAGTGGGGAATCAAACCCTGTTCTCCCAGATAAGAGAGCTCTGGCTGACCCAAGGCCATCCCAGCAGGTGCAAGTGGAGCAGTGGGGAATCAAACCCGGTTCTCCCAGATAAGAGTCTGCACACTTCACCACTACACCAAATTGGCTTTCTTCACTTACTTGTGAAGGGTTCTCTTAACAAGTTCCAAGTGTCTCTCAGAGTTCTCAGGCATCTGACACGGGAACCTTGACTCTCAAAAGCTCGCATATCCTGAAAATTTTCTTCATCTCTAAAGTGTTACCACAGACCAGCTGTCAGTGCTATTTGGGGCAAAGTTATGGGCGGGGGGGGGGGGGTGCCACTCGAACTGGCACGACTTCAGACTTCGGATCTGTCGTCAGAACCTCCGCTCCTCATTCTCTGTCATTCCAGGCAAAAAGATCGCTAACCTGATGGGGGCGGGGAGCCGAAAGGGCCCACAAACTGGAGCCCTCTGGAGCTGAGTTCAAGTCTCTCTTTCTTACGAGGCCGGCTGGCCCTACCTGCCATTTCTTACGGTCTCTCGAAGGAAGAAGACGGATCTGCCGTTGTGGTGGACCTTGGAGGGCAGGGGGCCTGGGAAGCCAGTCACCTCGGTGTGCCCCGTTTAATTATTAATCCAGCCCTGAGAGGGAAGCACGATAGCTTGGGTGCGGGAGAGTAGCAGCGAGAAGCGATTCAGAGCTATGCGCCATTCTCTGTTACCTGTCTAAGGACCAAGCTGCCCCATAGGACTGGCATGTGTTGGGGGTCAGTGCGTGATCAGACTCCTGGCCACAGTGGCCAGACATACACCTGTTCGGTTGCTGCTGTGGAGAGAGGGTGGTAGAAAGGATTTGAGGTGTGCTTCCTGCCCACATTTATTGATTTCTTTCATTCAACTTGGGGATTTTTTTGGTCCAGGAACACACAGGAATGCAGTTCCAGCTGGCTTGGTGTCAGGGGGTGTGGCCTAATATGCAAATAAGACCTTGCAAGGATGTTTCTACAAAAAAAACCCCACGTGAAACCATGGTGATGTCAGGGATGTGGCCTGATATGCAAAGGAGTTCCTGCTTTTTCTACAAAAAACCCCCCATGAGAAACAATGGTGATGTCATGGGTGTGGCCTGATATGCAAAGGAGTTCCTGCTTTTTCTACAAAAAAACCCCCACGAGAAACAATGGTGATGTTAGGGGGTGTGGCCTGATATGCAAAGGAGTTCCTGCTTTCTCTAAAAAAAAACCATGATAAACAATGGTGATATCAGGGGGTGTGGCCTAATATGCAAAGGAGTTCCTGCTTTTCTACAAAAAAAACCCATGTGAAACAATGGTGATGTCAGGGGGTGTGGCTTGATATGCAAAGGAGTTCCTGCCTTTTCTACAAAAAAAACGCATGAGAAACAATGGTGATGTCAGGGGGTGTGGCCTGATATGCAAAGGAGTTCCTGCTTTTTCTAAAAAAAGCCCATGAGAAACAATGGTGATGTCAGGAGTGTGGCCTGATATGCAAAGGAGTTCCTGCTTGTTCTGCAAAAAAAACCCCATGCGAAACAATGGTGATGTCAGGGGGTGTGGCCTGATATGCAAAGGAGTTCCTGATTTTTCTACAAAAAACCCCCATGTAAACAATGGTGATGTCAGGGGGTGTGGCCTAATATGCAAAGCAGTTCCTGTTGGGCTTTTTCTACCAAAAAAGCTCTGATTAAACTTCTCTTTAAAAGGTAAAAGGTAGTCCCCTGTGCAAGCACCAGTTGTTTACGAGTCTGGGGTAATGCTGCTTTCACAACCTTTTCACGGCAGACATTTTACGGGGTGGTTTGCCATTGCCTTCCCCAGTCATCTACGCTTTCCCCCCAGCAAGCTGGGGACTCCTTTGACCCACCTCGGAAGGATGGAAGGCTGATTCAACCTGGAGCCGGCTACCTGAACCTAGCTTCCGCCGGAAACGTATATCACCTACCTTATGGAGCAGACTTAGAGCAGTGTATAAGGTCATAGAATCATAGAGTTGGACTAGGTGACCCTGGGTGGGGTCCCTTCCAACTCTGTGATTCTATGATTCTGTTTCCAAACTGATCTGGGAACTCTCCACATATGGTTGTCAACTCAGGGCTGAGCAAAAACTGCTAATTCCCAGGTGAGGGCAGGGGATCCCCGATTTGGAAGCCCTTCCCCCACTTCAGGGTCATCAAAAAGCGGGGTTGGGGGGGAGGGAAATACCTGCTGGACACTTCATTATTCCCTATGGAGACCGATTCCCATAGGGTATAATGGAGAAATAATCTGCGGTTATCTGGGGCTCTGGGAGGGCTGTTTTTTGAGCTACATGCACCAAATTCTCAGCGTCGCATCTGGTGCCTCTCCTCAAAGCACCTTCCCAGTTTCAAAAAGATTGGACCAGGGAGTCCAATCCTGTGAGCCCCAAAAGAAGGTGTCCCTATCCTTCATTCTTTCCAATGGAGGGAAGACATTGAAAAGGTGTGCGGTCCCTTTCAGTGTGATGGCCAGAACTCCCTTTGGAGTTCAATTCTGCTTGTCCCAACCTTGCTCCTGGCTCCACCCCCCCAATATCTCCTGGCTCCACCCCCAAAGTCCCCAGATATTCCTTGAATTGGACCTGACAACCCTACCCTAAATGCATCTGTGCAGCCAGACAACAGTGCAGCCACGTCTGCTCTCTCCAGCTGCTCCTCCGTGCAGTCCTTCTTGGCACACTGTCTTGGCTTTCTAGCCCAGGATTCCGAGCAGAGAGGAACAAGTTTGCAGAGCTCCTGCCAGTCCTGGAAACCAGCAGCGCACGTCCACATGAGAGCACTTGCCTCTTAATTTACGACAGCCAGAGGAGGTGTGGGCTGGAGATAGAGTTGCCAAGTCCAGCTCGAGAGTTGGGGGGTGGAGCCAGGAGACTGTGGGGGTGGAGCCAGGAGCAAGGTTGCGACAAGCGACGATTGAACTCCCAAAGGAGCTCTGGCCATCGCATTGAAAGGGACCACACAACTTATAAATGCCTTCCCTCCATTTGTAAATATTGAAGGAGAGGGGCACCTTGTTTGGGGGCTCACAGAATTGGACTCCCTGGATCAATCCTTTTGAAACTTGGAAGGTGTTTTGAGGAGAGGCACCAGATGTTATGCTGCAAATTTGGTGCGTTTACCTCAAAACACAGCCCCCCCCCCAGATACCAGCGGATCAATTTTCCATTACACTCTATGGGAATCGGTCTCCATTGTGCCGAGCAGACTTCCCTCCCCCCCCCCACTTTCTGATGACCCTGAAGCGTGGGGGAGGGGCCTCCAAACTGGGGGATCCCCTGCCCCCACCTGGGGATTAGCAAACACTAGAAATAAACCACTGCGTTTTTGTTACAAATAAATGCTTACGCAATTTCTTTCATAATGATGCAATTATACGATTACCATCACAAACCAAAATTCATTAAATGTCCATAGAAAAATCAAAACGTTCTTTCACACCACTCTGGTAAGGTAGCACTTTCAAAATCAGAATGTTATTTCACACCACTCTTGTAAGGTAGGACTTTACAGTCCTTTGCTCGAAAGAGGTTGACGGCACCACGCTTGTATAGGATTCCTCCTATCGGCAGCAGACCGAAGTCTGGCAGGTGCGGCGGTGTGAAAAAACTTTTTTTTACGAGAGCGGTGTGAAATAACATTCTGATTTTGAAAGTGCTACCTTACAAGAGGGGTGTAAAATAACTTTGATTTTTCTAGGGACATTTAATGAATTTAGGTTCGTGATGATAATCATATAATTGCATCATTTTGAAGAAGAAGTAGATAATGGATTTATATCCTGCCCTCCACTCCGAAGAGTCTCAGAGCGGCTCACAATCTCCTTTACCTTCCTCCGCCCCCACCCCCCACCCCACGACAGACACCCTGTGAGGTAGATGAAGATATTAGATTTATATCCCGCCATCCACTCCGAAGAGTCTCAGAGCGGCTCACAATCTCCTTTACCTTCCTCCCCCCACAACAGACAGCCTGTGAGGTAGATTAAGATATTGGATTTATATCCCGCCCTCCACTCCGAAGTCTCAGAGCGGCTCACAATCTCCTTTATCTCCCTCCCCCACAACAGACACCCTGTGAGGTAGATGAAGATATTGGATTTATATCCTGCCCTCCACTCTGAAGAGTCTCAGAGTGGCTCACAATCTCCTTTCCCTTCCTCCTCCACAAGACACCCTGTGAGGTGGGTGGGGCTGAGAGGGCTCTCACAGCAGCTGCCCTTTCAAGGACAACTCCTACAAGAGCTATGGCTGACCCAAGGCCATTCCAGCAGGTGCAAGTGGAGGAGTGGGGAATCAAACCCGGTTCTCCCAGATAAGAGTCCGCACACTTAACCACTACACCAAACTGGCTCTCCTTTTCTTTTGAAAGAAATTGCTTAAGCATTTATTTACAACATAAAAACGCAGTGGTTGATTTCTAGTGTTTGCTAATCGGTACACTGCAGTTTCCAGTTTGCCCACCTAGGAATTGGCAACCCTAGCTGGAGACCAGTCATATGGGCAAGACACTGTTGTTGGCCTTAAAATGCGGAGAGGGCACAGTTTGAAATCTCCTCAAGGCTCGGAGCCAAGCAGGATCTCGTGCTAATGGCTGCTGTTCACACTTTTTTATAAGAGCTTAGCAAAGGGGCCCAGAGGAAAAATTAGCAACTCTGGCTGCACCTCTTGCCAAGCAGGGCCCAACTGAGCCGTGGCTTCCTCACCAGGGCACCTCTAGTGTGCCCACAGCACCAGCCTGGCTTCTCGATCTCCCAGAGAGCTTAGGGTTGCCAGGTCCAATTCAAGAAATATCTGGGAACTTTGGGGGTGGAGCCAGGAGACTTTGGGGATGGAGCCGGGAGACATTAGGGGTGGAGCCAAGATCAAGGTTGCGACAAGCATAACTGAACTCCAAAGGGAGTGCTGGCTGTCACATTGAAAGGGACCGCACACCGTTTACTTGCCTTCCCTTCATTGGAACTAATGAAGACTGGGGGCATCTTCTTTGGGAGCTCATAGAAATGGACCCCCTGGTCCAATCTTTTTGAAACTTGGAGGGTGTTTTGAGGAGACCTCCGTGGCGCAGAGTGGCAAAGCTGCAGTATTGTGTGCAATTCTGGTCACCGCACCTCAAAAAGGATATTATAGCATTGGAAAAGGGCCACTAGAATGATTAAAGGTTTGGAACACTTTCCCTATGAAGAAAGGTTAAAATACTTGGGGCTCTTTAGCTTGGAGAGACATTGACTGCGGGGTGACATGATAGAGGTTTACAAGATTATGCGCGGGATGGAGAAAGTAGAGAAAGAAGTCCTTTTCTCCCTTTCTCACAATACAAGAACTTGTGGGCATTCAATTAAATTGCTGAGCAGTCGGGTTAAAACGGATAAAAGGAAGTACTTCTTCACCCAAAGGGTGATTAACATGTGGAAATCACTGCCACAGGAGGTGGTGGCAGCTACAAGTATAGCCAGCTTTAAGAGGGGATTGAATAAAAATATGGAGCAGAGGTCCATCAGTGGCTATTAGCCGCAGTGTGTGTGTGTGTGTATACACACGCACATATTTTGGTCACCATGTGATACAGAGTGTTGGGCTGGATGGGCTATTGGTCTTGTTGGATCCAACATGGCTTCTCATGTTCTTACGTTCTTACTGCAGTCCTAAACTCTGCTCACGACCTTAGTTTGATCCCGGTGGAAGCTAGGTTCTAGTAGCCGGCTCAAGGTTGACTCAGCCTCCCATCCTTCCGAGGTTGGTCAAATGAGTCCCCAGCTTGCTGGGGGGAAAGCGTAGAGGACTGGGGAAGGCAATAGCAAACCACCCTGTAAAAAGTCTGCTGTGAAAACGCTGTGAAAGCAACATCACCCCAGAGTCAAAAACGACTGGTGCTTGCACAGGGGACTGCCTTGACTTTTTACTGGATGCTATGCTGAAAATTTGGTGCCTCTATCTCAAAAAACAGTCCCTCCAGAGCCCCAGATACCCACAGATCAGTTCTCCATTGTTCCCAGTTTGAAAAAATTTTATTTCCAAAAAGTTAGGAGGAACAAGTAAGAGGGAAATAGAAAAATAGAGTTACAAATACTATAATAATCTAATCCATATGTAATATGCTTTCTTAAGGTAGAAAGATTATCACATATTGTTATCTCTTTAGATTAAGTCATCAAGCATCTAAATAGTATGTTTTAGTGATTAAGAACATAAGAGAAGTCATGTTGGATCAGGCCAATGGCCCATCCAGTCCAACAATCTGTGTCACACAGTGCCCAATAATAGATAGAGAGATGGATGGATGGATGGATGGATGGATGGATGGATAGATAGATAGATAGATAGATAGATGGATAGATGGATGGATGGATGGATGGATGGATGGATGGATGGATGGATGGATGGATGGATGGATGGATGGATGGATGGATGGATGGATGGATGGATGGATGGATGATATACACACTGTGGCTAATAGCCACTGATGGACCTCTGCTCCATATTTTTATCTAACCCCCTCTTGAAGCTGGCTATGCTTGTAGCCGCCGCCACCTCCTGTGGCAGTGAATTCCACATGTTAATTACCCTTTGGGTGAAGAAGTACTTCCTTCTATCCATTTTAACCTGACTGCTCTTTTAACCTAATTGCAAGTGCTCTTATTAAAATGTCTATCTAAGCTTATGTTTCCAATATAAATGATATTGTAGTACAAAATACAGGGGGAAAGGAGATAGAGGTTCACACCAAAGAATCTTAGAAGTCTTGAGCGTCTAGCCAAACATATAGTTTCACCCCAAATTTTCTTGCTTCTTCCTTAGATTTCCCAGCCATCAACTGGGATAAATAGTCCAACTCAGCCTCTCTGTTATTCCTTATGGGAACTGGACTCCGTAGGGAATAATGGAGTTCCCAGCAGACGTTTCCTCCCCCCCCCCATTTTCTGATGACCCTGAAGCAGGGGGAGGGCCTCCAAACTGGGGGGTCTCCTGCCCCCACCTGTAGATTGGCAACCTTATTCACCATTCCCCCCAGGCTGTAATTCCCCACAACTTCTCCCAGGAAAGCAGCTGACTCTATTCAAGGCTGCTATGAATAGCTGCTTTATGTACAGTCTTTGTGTGTGTGTACGTGGGGGGAGGGGAGGGGGGTGCTGGAGGCAGGAGCCTACCGAGGCAGAAAGACAATTTTCTCCAGGCCAGTTTGGCCAGGAATCCTGGAGGGTTTTTGCCATCTCCTGGGCATGGAACAGGGGTCACTGGGGGTGTGGAGGAAGGAGGCATTTGTGAATATCCTGCATTGTGCAAGGAGTTGGACTAGATGACCCTCAACATCCGTCCCAACCCTATGATTCTGTAAAATACCATCCCAATTTGCTAACGCAGGATCCTTCCCTTCCTGGCATCCTGGTAAGGTTGCCAATCCCCAGGGGGGAGCAGGGAATCGCCTGGTTTGGAGACACCCCCCCCCCGCTTCAGGGCAATCAGAAAGCCGGGGGGTGGGGGGAGAGGGAAATGTCTGCTGGTATAATGGATAATTGATCTGTAGATATCTGGGGCTCTCAGGAGGCTGTTTTTTTTAGGTAGAGGCACCAAATTTTCAGTATACCATTCAGTGCCTCTCCTCAAAATGTCTGCCAAGTTTCAAAAAGATTGGACCAGGGAGTCCAGTTCTGTGAGCCCGAAAAGAAGGTGGCGCTATGCTTATTTCCAAAAAGGAAGGAAGGCATTTAAAAGTTGTGCGGTGCCTTTAAATGTGATGGCCAGAACTCCCTTTGGAGTTCAGAAGTGCTTGTCACACCCTTGCTCCTGGCTCCACCCCCCAAAGTCTCCTGGCTCCACCCCCAAAGTCTCCTGACTCCACCCCCAAAGTCCCCAGAGATGTCTTGAGTCAGACCTGGCGACCACTTTCTAATTAATTCTAATTCATAGTGATATATATTTGTGATGGTAATTACTTCGCGCGTCTAGGATGTAATGATTCCCGCGGGGTATAATGAAACCATGGATATCTGGGGCTCTAGGAGAGTTGCCTTCGGAGGCAGAGGCACCAAATTTTCAGCACAGCATCCAGTGCCTCTCCTCAAAAGACCCTCCAAGTTTCAAAAAGATTGGACCAGGGGGTCCAATTCTATGAGCCCAAAAAGAAGATGAAGGAGCTGGGGATGCTTAGCCTGGAGAGGAGGCGGCTGAGAGGTGATAGGATCCCCATCTTCAAGTCCTTGAAGGGCTGTCCTATAGAGGGTGGGGTGGAATTGTTTTCTGTGGCCCCAGAAGGCAGGACCAGAGCCATTGGGTTGAAATTAAATCAAAAGAGTTTCCGGCTCATCATGAGGAAGAACTTCCTGACTGTTAGAGCAGTTCCTCATTGGAACAGGCTTCCTCAGGAGGTGGTGGGCTCTCCTTCCTTGGAGGTTTTTCAACAGAGGCTAGATGGCCATCTGACAGCAATGAAGATCCTGTGAATTTAGGGGGAGGTGTTTGTGAGTTTCCTGCATTCTGCAGGGGGTTGGACTAGATGACCTTGGAGATCCCTTCCAACTCTATGATTCTATGCTTCTGTGATTCTATGATTCTATGCCCCCATCATTCAGTCTTTCCTATGGAGCGAAAGCATTTAAAAGGTGTGTGGTTTATTTAAATGTGATGGCCAGAACTCCCTTTGGAATTCAATTGTGCTTGTCACACCCTTGCTCCTGCCTCCACCTCCAGAGTCCCCGGAGATTTCTTGAGTCAGACCCGGTGACCACTTTCTACTCATCTGGGCCTTTGTGGGCCTCTTCCATGTGCCAGAGCCAGGGGTCAAAGGGCAGCCAAAACCAGAGAGAATATCTTCTCCTGAGGTTCCCAAACATGTTGAAAGCCCCTGCGGCCTCTCATCCCAAACTTGTCTCTAGCAAACAGGAACGGCAGGTATTTTTATAGTTTCAAGGACCTGAAAAACTTGTCTGCCAAGAGAGACAAATGTTCAAAAATGTGTGGGCACATCTTGAGAGGAGATGGTTTTCTCAAAAGGGGGAAAAACCAGCTACAGTGGGAAACAGACAAATGGGACTCGTGGATCTGACCCACAGTGTTCCTGTAGCTCACCTTCGGTGCCACAAGGTTTGTGCGGGAGAACTACCTAGGGGGCTGTACCCTCTGAAAATTGGGGAAGAAAGGAAGGTGACATATGGTTTTTCTGCTTTAGGTTTTCCACCTCACTACGAAAGCATGTAGAAATGTTATTTGGAACACCAGAAGAGCCCTGCTGGGTCAGAACAGTGAGGGTCCATCTTGTCCAGCCTCCTGTCTAAACACTGGCCAACCAGTTCCTCTGGAGGGCCAACAACACGGCAGAGGGGCCAAGGCCTTCCCCTGAGGAGAACATCAGAAGAGACCAGCTGGATCATCCAGAGAGGATACATCTAGTCCAGCATCCTGTCTCACACAGTGGCCACCCATCCAACAGGGCAGAGAGGCTGAGGCCTTCCCCTGAGAAGAACATTGGAAGATCCCTGCTGGATCAGACCAGGGAGGGTCCATCAAGTCCAGCCTCCAATCTCACACAGTCTCCTGTCTCACATAGATCCTCTGGAAGGCCAAAAACAGGGCAGAGAGGCCAAGGCCTTCCCCTGAGAAGAACATCAGAAGAGCCGTGCTGAATCAGAACTGTGAGGGTCCATCTAGTCCAGCCTCCTGTCTCACACAGTGGCCAGCCAGTTCCTCTGGAGGGCCAGCAACAGGGCAGAGAGGCTGAGGCCTTCCCCTGAGAAGAACATCAGAAGAGCCCTGCTGGGTCAGACCAGGGAGGGTCCATCTAGACCAGCCTCCTGTCTCACACAGTGGCCAGCCAGTTCCTCTGGAGGGCCAACAACAGGGCAGAGAGGCTGAGGCCTTCCTCTGAGAAGAACATCAGAAGAGCCCTGCTGGGTCAGACCAGTGAGGGTCCATCTAGTCCAGCCTCCTGTCTCACACAGTGGCCACCCAGTTCCTCTGGAGGGCCAACAACAGGGCAGAGAGGCCGAGGCCTTCCCCTGAGAAGAACATCAGAAGAGCCCTGCTGGGTCAGACTAGTGGTCATAGAATCCCAGAGCTGGAAGGGGCCAAATGGCCCATCCCGTCCCACCGCCTGCTGAATCCAGGATCAGCCTAGAGGACCCCTGAGCAGTGTTTGTCCAGCCGCTGCTTGAAGACTGCCAGCGAGAGGGAGCTCAGTACCTTCTTAGGCAGCTGATTCCACTGCTGAACAACTCTTACAGTGAAAGAACTTTTCCTAATATCCACCTGGTACCTTCCCACCCTTAATTTAAACCCATGATTGTGAGTCGTCTCCTTTGCTGTCAACAGGAAGAGTTTCCTGCCCTCCTCTGAGGCAAGGGTCCCCAACCCCCGGTCCATAGACTGGCATGGGTCCGTGGCCTGTTAGCAACCGGGCTTGGAGTTGTATAATTATTTCTATATTACAATGTAGTGATAATAATAAGATGACGACATTGGATTTATATCCTGCCCTCCACTCCGAATCTCAGAGCAGCTCACAATCTCCTTTATCTTCCTTCCCCACAACAGACACCCTGTCAGAGGGGTGGGGCTGAGAGAGCTTTGCCAGAAGCTGACCTTTCAAAAGACAACTCCTGCGAGAGCCATGGCTGACCCAAGGCCATTCCAGCAGCTGCAAGTGGAAGAGTGGGGGATCAAACCCGGTTTCTTCCAGATAAGAGAGCTCTGGCTGACCCAAGGCCATTCCAGCAGCTGCAAGTGGAGGAGTGGGGAATCCAACCCAGTTCTCACAGATAAGAGAGCTCTGGCTGACCCAAGGCCATTCCAGCAGGCGCAAGTGGAGGAGTGGGGAATCAAACCCGGTTCTCCCAGATAAGAGAGCTCTGGCTGACCCCAAGGCCATTCCAGCAGCTGCAAGTGGACGAGTGGGGGATCAAACCTGGTTCTCCCAGATAAGAGAGCTCTGGCTGACCCAAGGCCATTCCAGCAGCTGCAAGTGGAGGAGTGGGGAATCAAACCCGGTTCTCCCAGATAAGAGAGCTCTGGCTGACCCAAGGCCATTCCAGCAGCTGCAAGTGGAGGAGTGGGGAATCAAACCGGGTTCTCCAGATAAGAGAGCTCTGGCTGACCCAAGGCCATTCCAGCAGCTGCAAGTGGACGAGTGGGGGATCAAACCTGGTTCTCCCAGATAAGAGAGCTCTGGCTGACCCAAGGCCATTCCAGCAGCTGCAAGTGGAGGAGTGGGGAATCAAGCCTGGTTCTCCCAGATAAGAGAGCTCTGGCTGACCCAAGGCCATTCCAGCAGCTGCAAGTGGAGGAGTGGGGAATCAAACCCAGTTCTCCCAGACAAGAGTCTGTGCACTTCACCACTACACCAAGCTGGCTCTCAGGTACCACCTGCAGATTGGTAGCCCTAACTGAAGCGGCCGGCACCGTGACTAGGCACGGAAATTAGGGCTTGCCACCCTTTGGATTCAAAAACCACAGAGCCATTCCACAGGACTGGCTATAAAAGATATTATAGCATTGGAAAAAGTGCAGAGAAGGGCAACTAGAAGGATTCAAGGATGGACACTTTCCCTATGAAGAAAGGTTAAAATGCTTGGGGCTCTTGAGCTTGGAGAAAAGTCGATATAGGGGTGACATGATAGAGGTTTGCAAGATTACGCATGGGATAGAGAAGGTAGCGAAAGAAATCCTTTTCTCCCTTTCTCGCAATACAAGAACTCGTGGGCACTCCATGAAATTGCTGAGCAGTCAGGATAGAACTGATAAAAGGAAGTCCTTCTTCACCCAAAGGGTGATTAACATGTGGAATTCACTGCCACAGGAGGTGGTGGCGGCTACAAGATTGGACAAGCTTCAAGAGGGGATTGGATAAGCATATGGAGCAGAGGTCCATCAGTGGCTATTAGCCACAACTTATTGTTGGAACTCTCTATCTGGGGCAGTGATGCTCTGTATTCTTGGTGCTTGGGAGGGGGAGGGCACTGTGGGAGGGCTTCTAGTGTCCTGGCCCCACTGATGGACCTCCTGATGGTGCCTGGTTTTTTTGGCCACTGTGTGACACAGAGTGTTGGACTGGAGGGGCCATTGGCCTGATCCAACATGGCTTTTGTTATGTTCTTATGTGACTCAGAGTGTTGGACTGGACGGGCCATTGGCCTGATCCGACATGGCTTCTCTTGTGTTCTTATGTGACACAGAGTGTTGGACTGGAGGGGCCATTGGCCTGATCCAACAGGCTTCTCTTATGTGACACAGAGTGTTGGACTGGAGGGGCCATTGGCATGATCCAACAGGGCTTTTCTTATGTTCTTATGTGACACAGAGTGTTGGACTGGAAGGGCCATTGGCCTGATCCAACATGGCTTCTCTTGTGTTCTTATGTGACACAGAGTGTTGGACTGGAGGGGCCACTGGCCTGATCCAACAGGGCTTCTCTTATGTTCTTATGTGAGACAGAGTGTTGGACTGGATGGGCCATTGGCCTGATCCAACAGGGCTTCTCTTATGTTCTTATGTGACACAGAGTGTTGGACTGGAGGGGCCATTGGCCTGATCCAGCATGGCTTCTCTTATGTTCTTATGTGACACAGAGTGTTGGACTGGATGGGCCATTGACCTGATCCAACACGGCTTCTCTTATGTTTTTCTGTGATACAGAGTGTTGGACTGGATGGGCCATCGGCCTGATCCAACATGGCTTCTCTTATGTTCTTCTGTGACACAGAGTGTTGGACTGGATGGGCCATCGGCCTGATCCAACAGGGCTTCTCTTATGTTCTTCTGTGACACAGAGTGTTGGACTGGATGGGCCATTGGCCTGATCCAACAGGGCTTCTCTTCTGTTCTTCTGTGACACAGAGTGTTGGACTGGGATGGGCCACTGGCCTGATCCAACAGGGCTTCTCTTATGTTCTTGTGTGACACAGAGTGCTGGACTGGATGGGCCACTGGCCTGATCCAACAGGGCTTCTCTTATGTTCTTGTGTGACACAGAGTGTTGGACTGGAGGGGCCACTGGCCTGATACAATATGGCTTTTCTTATGTTCTTATGGCTCCAAAGGCCAGACCCACCCGTTGGAAGCTCCCTTCTGCACAGAAACGGGCCCACCTGGAAGCTCTCGCCGTCGAGTCCTCCTTACACCAGCAGCTGCCTGCTTGAATCCCAGACAGCCCTGTTGTTTCAGAACCGCAAAGCAAAATGTGTCAGGAAATGAGAGCCGAAACCACAGGCCGAGACGGAGCGTTGGACGCTTTCCTGTCTTGGAATTAGTGCAAGATGTTTCCCGCGTGCAAATCCAGCTGTTGTGGGTTGTTTTCCCAAACTCTTTCCTGCAGTCTGCAGGAGGCAAAGTAGATTCGCAGAGCGGAGTTTTTTAGGCGCACTGAAAGAAGCGATGGAGAATTTGCACAAACCCTCACACACGTGCACAAACACACACTTTTAGGGCAACCGAAAAAAACCCGAAGGGAGTTTACTCCTAGTTGTGGGAGTGACATCCAATCATTAGTGCAGCCCAATTAATCTGTGCTCATTATCAGGCCTTGTTTGCCATAAGCTTTTCAACAGGTTATCGGACGTGCCAGTTGTGGGAACCTTAGGCACAAAGTAGAGTTGCCAACCTCCAGGCAGGACCTGGATATTTCTGTTATTACAACTTATCTCCAAACTACGGAACTCAATTCCCCCTGGAGAAAATGGCTGCTTTCGAGGGCTTTATGGCATTGTAGCCTGCCGAGGCCCCTCCCCTCCCCAAATCAGAGAGCCAGTCTGGTGTAGTGGTTAAGTGCGCGGACTCTTATCTGAGAGAACCGGGTTTGATTCCCCACTCCTCAACTTGCAGCTGCTGGAATGGCCTTGGGTCAGCCATAGCTCTCACAGAGCTGTCCTTGAAAGGGCAGCTTCTGGGAGAGCTCTCTCAGCCTCACCCTCCTCACAGGATGTCTGTTGTGGGGGAGGAAGTTAAAGGAGATTGTGAGCTGCTCTGAGACTCTTCGGAGTGGAGGGCGGGATATAAATCCAATATCTTCATCAACCTCACAGGGTGTCTGTTGTGGGGGAGGAAGGGAAAGGAGATTGTGAGCCCCTCTGAGACACTTTGGAGTGGAGGGCGGGATATAAATCCAATATCTTCATCTACCTCACAAGGTGTCTGTTGTGGGGTGAGGAACGGAAAGGAGATTGTGAGCCGCTCTGAGACTCTTCAGAGTGGAAGGTGGGATATAAATCCAATATCTTCATCTACCTCACAGGGTGTCTGTTGTGGGGGAGGAAGGGAAAGGAGATTGTGAGCCACTCTGAGACTCTTCGGAGTGGAGGGCGGGATATAAATCCAATATCTTCATCTACCTCACAAGGTGTCTGTTGTGGGGTGAGGAACGGAAAGGAGATTGTGATCCGCTCTGAGACTCTTCAGAGTGGAGGATGGGATATAAATCCAATATCTTCATCTACCTCACAGGGTGTCTGTTGTGGGGGAGGAAGGGAAAGGAGATTGTGAGCCGCTCTGAGACTCTTCGGAGTGGAGGGCGGGATATAAATCCAATATCTTCATCTACCTCACAGGGTGTCTGTTGTGGGGGAGGAAGGGAAAGGAGATTGTGAGCCGCTCTGAGACTCTTCGGAGTGGAGGGCAAGATATAAATCCAATATCTTCATCTATCTCACAGGGTGTCTGTTGTGGGGGAGGAAGGGAAAGGAGATTGTGAGCCGCTCTGAGACTCTTCGGAGTGGAGGGCGGGATATAAATCCAATATCTTCATCAACCTCACCGGGTGTCTGTTGTGGGGGAGGAAGGGAAAGGAGATTGTGAGCCGCTCTGAGACTCTTCAGAGTGGAGGGTGGTATATAAATCCAATATCTTCATCTACCTCACAGGGTGTCTGTTGTGGGGGAGGAATGGAAAGGAGATTGTGAGCCGCTCTGAGACTCTTCGGAGTGGAGGGCGGGATATAAATCCAATATCTTCATCTATCTCACAGGGTGTCTGTTGTGGGGGAGGAAGGGAAAGGAGATTGTGAGCCGCTCTGAGACTCTTTGGAGTGGAGGGCGGGATATAAATCCAATATCTTCATCTACCTCACAGGGTGTCTGTTGTGGGGGAGGAAGGGAAAGGAGATTGTAGGCCGCTCTGAGACTCTGTCCTTGAAAGGGCAGCTTCTGGGAGATCTCTCTCAGCCCCACCCTCCTCACAGGGTGTCTGTTGTGGGGGAGGAAGGGAAAGAAGATTGTAGGCCGCTCTGAGACTCTTTCCTTGAAAGGGCTGCTTCTGGGAGAGCTCTTTCAGCCCCACCCTCCTCACAGGGTTTCTGTTGTGGGGGAGGAAGGGAAAGAAGATTGTAGGCCGCTCTGAGACTCTGTCCTTGAAAGGGCAGCTTCTGGGAGAGCTCTCTCAGCCCCACCCACATCACAGGGTGTCTGTTGTGGGGGGGGGGGGATGAAAGAGATTGTAACCGCTCTGAGACTCTTGAGATTCAGAGTGGAGTGGAGGGTGGGATATAAATCCAATATCTTCTTAGATTCTCACATTCCGATGGTGTGTATTTTTTTAAAATCCTCACTGCCCAAATACGAACATTTTCATATTTCTAGACCTCATCTGGAGTAGTTTGTTCAGCTAGAACAGATCCAGAGGAGGGTGATGAAGATGGTGAGGGGTCTGGAGACCAAGTCCTATGAGGAAAGGTTGAAGGAGCTGGGGATGTTTAGCCTGGAGAGGAGACGACTGAGAGATAATAGGCTCACCATCTTCAAGGCTGCCATAGAGAATGGTGTGGAATTGTTTTCTGTGGCCCCAGAAGGTCAAACCAGAACCAGCAGATTGAAATTAAATCAGAAAAGTTTTCAACTAAACATTAGGAAGAACTTCCTGACCGTGAGAGCAGTTCCTCAGTGGAACAGGCTTCCTCGGGAGGTGGTGGGCTCTCCTTCCTTGGAGGTTTTTCAACAGAAGCGAGATGGCCATCTGACAGCAATGCTGATTCTGTGAACTCAGGAATGGAGGAGGTATGAACTTAAGAGGAAGGTATTTGTGAGTTTCCTGATTGGGTGGGGGGTTGGACTAGATGACCCTGTTGTCCCATCCAACTCTAGGTCCCTTCCAATTGTTTTAACATGACTGTTAGCCGTCCTGAGTCTGCTCGCAGAGAGGGCAGGATATAAATCTAAGATAAAACAAACATACAAACAAACAAATAAACTCTATGATTCTGTGATTTCCAGATGAACAACAAGCTACTCCAGTGTGCTGTAGGGCAAAAGATTGTTGGACTAATACCTGAGTTCGAATCCCATGCCATGGAATCTTACTTGAGGCTTTGAACATAACCCCCTCACAGGGATGGAGAATTAAGTAAGCCACTTGGGTTCCCCCCCCCCACCTCTGGGGAGAAAAACAGGGTACAAATGAATTAAATACTTAAATAAATAATCATGTTGTCGAAGCCAAATTCTATTAAAAAAGACCCTGCTGTGCGAATGGAATAAAGGCAACCGGCAAATAAGTTCCAGAATAGGATAAGCAGGCAAAGAACAGAGAATGAAAGGAATTCTCTTCCAGAGATGAGTAGCCCCATTTACGCTGAAAGAAGGAATTAGTTATCAGATCACACGAACACAAGCTGCCTTAGACTGAATCAGGCCTTTATTTCGTCGGATGGTATTGTCTACTCAGACTGGCAGCTGATGTCTGGGGTCTTGGGAAGCGGTCTTTCACATCATTTACATGATCCTTTTAACTGGAGATGCCAGGGATTGAAACTGGGACCTTCTGCATGCCAAGCAGAGGCTCTGCCACTGAGCCAGGGTCTCAGGTCAAGGTCTTTCCCATCCCCTCCTGCCTGGTCCTTCTAACTGGAGATGCTGGGGATTGAACCTGGGACCTTCTGCATGTCAAGCAGAGGCTCTGCCACTGAGCCAGGGTCTCAGGTCAAGGTCCTTCCCATCACCTCCTGCCTAGTCCTTTCAACTGGAGATGCCAGGGATTGAACCTGGGACCTTCTGCATGCCAAGCAGAGGCTCCGCCACTGAGCCAGGGTCTCAGGTCAAGGTCTTTCCCATCCCCTCCTGCCTGGTCCTTTCAACTGGAGATGCCAGAGATTGAACCTGGGACCTTCTGCATGCCAAGCAGAGGCTCCGCCACTGAGCCAGGGTCTCAGGTCAAGGTCCTTCCCATCACCTCCTGCCTGGTCCTTTCAACTGGAGATGCCAGGGATTGAACCTGGGACCTTCTGCATGCCAAGCAGAGGCTCTGCCACCGAGCCAGGGTCTCAGGTTGAGGTCTTTCCAATCTCCTCCTGCCTGGTCCTTTTAACTGGAGATGCCGGGGATTGAACCTGGGACCTTCTGCACGCCAAGCAGAGGCTCTGCCACTGAGCCAGGGTCTCAGGCCAAGGTCTTTCCCATCACCTCCTGCCTAGTCCTTTTAACTGGAGATGCCGGGGATTGAACCTGGGACTTTCTGCATGCCAAGCGGAGGCTCTGCCACTGAGCCAGGGTCTCAGGTCGGGGTATTTCCCATCCCCTCCTGCCTGGTCCTTTGAACTGGAGATGCCAGGGATTGAACCTGGGACCTTCTGCATGCCAAGCAGAGGCTCTGCCCTTGAGCCACGGCCCCCTTCCCAAAACCAACCCCTTTAAATCTCTGCTGTGGTTGTGCCTCAAGGTAATGTATGACAAGCTCGTTGACCTTTCAGGAAGAATGCCCTTTTCAATTGTAAATATTATTTACTGTTGGCTTGGCCAGATCGCTATTGTCAAAGGGCTTGTTTTCCAGGGCAATCTGCCTATCACAGGATATTTTATTGCAGACGTTTTTTTAAAGACAGGGCCTGTCTCTTCCACCCCCCCACCCCCTGAACTGTTGCGCATTCCTATCTTGAAATAAAAACTCTCTAGCATCTGTAGCAACAGGCGGTTGTGGGGGGGGGGGGACACAGATCTGCGTGTTTGGCATGAGCTGGTGACTTGGGCAGAGAGATTAGCTGGACTTTCCCTCCCCTGCCTCTTTGTAAGAATACATTTCATGTGGAGTCTAGGGGGACATTTATGTGCCCCTGCAGCAATACTGAGTCTCGCACAGGAATACGTGTCCCCTCCTCTTCAGTTATTTTCTTTGCATGCTGTGCAAGAATACACGCCCTTTATAATATATTTTCTTTATGCGTTGTGCAAGAATGCGGCCTCTTGAGCTGAATGCTGTTTATCCCTTCCACGAAACAAAAAAAAAAAAACTGTTTTGGAGAGACCCACGGGAGAGAGAGCTCCTTTGGCAGGCGAGTGCATTCCTTTCTTCCCCCTCCCTCTGTTCTAAAGGGCTCATCCCTGGCTCCTTGGGCCCAGTTTCAAGTATTAATGCAGAAACAAGAGAGCTTTTGTGTTCTTTGCCGTTACCTCCTGCAGGTAGGAGGGCAGCAAAGGCAGTGTCTTTTTGAGGGGACACTGGAACTCCACCCACACTGGCAACCTGTAGACAAGAGCGTGGGGTATGAGGACCAGTCCCTACCCCACCGAATCCCATGCTTGCCAGATCTGACTCAAGAAATATCTGGGGACTTTGGGGGTGGAGCCAGGAGACTTTGGGGGTGGAGCCAGGAGCAGGGGTGTGACAAGCACAGGGGAACTCAGATGGGAGCCCTGGCCACCACATTTAAAGGAACGGTGTTGCTTTTAAATGCCTTCCTCCAAATGGAAATACTGGGAGATAGGGGCATCTTTTGGGGTTCATAGAATCGGATGTCACCGTCCGATCTTTTTAAAACTTGGAGAGTGTGTTGAGGAGAGGCAGAAGAAGCAGAAGACTGCAGATTTATACCCCGCCCTTCTCTCTGAATCAGAGACTCAGAGCGGCTCACAATCTCCTGTATCTTCTCCCCCCACAACAGACGCCCTGTGAGGCAGGTGGGGCTGAGAGGGCTCTCCCAGCAGCTGCCCTTTCAAGGACAGCTCTGCCAGAGCTATGGCTGACCCAAGGCCAGTCCAGCAGGTGCAAGTGGAGGAGTGGGGAATCAAACCCGGTTCTCCCAGATAAGAGAGCTATGGCTGACCCAAGGCCATTCCAGCAGGTGCAAGTGAAGGAGTGGGGAATCAAACCCGGTTCTCCCAGATAAGAGAGCTGTGGCTGACCCAAGGCCATTCCAGCAGCTGCAAGTGGAGGAGTGGGGAATCAAACCCGGTTCTCCCAGATAAGAGTCTGCTCACTTAACCACTACCCCAATTTCCATGATGGAAATTTGCATGCCATGGTGGAAATTTGGTGCCTCTACCTCAAAAAACAGCCCCCCCCCGAGCCCCAGATACCCACAGATCAATTCTCCATTATACCCTATGGGAATCGGTCTCCATAGGGTATAATAGGATATAAAGTTATACCCTCCATAGGGTATAACTGGATGGGCCAGTACTCAGTATTGACGCAGGGGCAAATAAATTTCCCCCTAGACTCTGCTTGAAACATATTTTTACAAAGAGGCAGGGAAGGGAAAGACCACCTAATTTCTCTGCATCCAGTCCAACACTCTGGGTCCCGCAGTAGCCAAAAAACCCAGGTGCCACCAGGAGGTCCATCAGTGGGGCCAGGACACTAGAAGCCCTCCCACTGTTTCCCCTCCCAAGCACCAAAAATACAGAGCATCAATGCCCCAGACAGAGAGTTCCAACAATAGGTTGTGGCTAATAGCCACTGATGGACCTCTGCTCCAGATGTTTATCCATTCCCAAGAAGAGGAGGAGGAGGAAGAAGAAGAAAGACTGCAGATGTATACCCCACCCTCTCTCTGAATCAGAGACTCAGAGCGGTTTACAATCTCCCCCCACAACAGACACCTTTGAGGTGGGTGGAGTTGAGAGAGCTCTCTCAGAAGCTGCCCTTTCAAGGACAACTCCTGCGATAGCTATGGCTAACTCAAGGCCATTGCAGCAGCTGTAAGTGGAGGAGTGGGGAATCAAACCTGGTTCTCCCAGATAAGAGTCCGCACACTTAACCCCTACACCAAACTGGCTCTCTATGCTTGTAGTCGCCGCCACTTCCTAATTATTATTGTTAGAAAACAATAATTCTTGTGTACACGTCTACACTATTTTAATGAAGGTTATATTTATTGTTAAAACAGGACTCATTTTGTCTACCTTTAATATGCTATACTACCATGCTATAGTAACCGTACAATGTGTATGATACACCATTGCAGAGTTTCATGTTTTCAGTGTTAGAACATTTAATTCACCTTTAAGGCCAACAAAGTTTAATTCTGGGTATAATTCTGGATGCGCACAAAGCTTATAGCCGGAATTGAACGTTCTTGGTCTTAAAGGTTCCACTGGACTTCAGACTTTGTTCTATTGCTTCAGATTTGCTATTGGTTTGGGGGGTTTGTTAATATATCTAAGCAGCCCCGTGGCGCAGAGTTGCAAAGCTGCAGTGCGGCAGTCTGAGCTCTCTGCTCACAACCTGAGTTTGGTCCCGATGGAAGCTGGGTTCAGGTCGCTGGCTCCAGGTTGACTCAGCCTTCCATCCTTCCAAGGGTGGTCAAATGAGGACCCAGCTTGCTGGGGGGGGGGGGGAAGCGTAGCTGACTGGGGAAGGCAATGGCAAACCACCCCGTAAAAGGTCTGCCGTGAAAACGTCGTGATGCGACGTCACCCCAGAGTTGGAAACAACTGGTGCTTGCACAGGGGGACTACTTTTACCTTTTTAAATATATCTAACTTTTGTCTCACCCCAAGATTTACTCTTTTTTTGACACACACACACACACACACACAACATGCACACAAGGCAGCAGAATTACCAACTCTCACTCATTAAAGGTAAAGGTCGTCCCCTGTGCAAGCACCAGTCATTTTCGGCTCTAGAGTGACATTGCGTTCACAGCGTTTTCACGGCAGACTTTTTTATGGGGTGGTTTGCCCTTGCCTTCCCCAGTCCTCTACACTTTTCCCCCAGCAAGCTGGGGACTCCTTTGACCGACCTCGGAAGGATGAAAGGCTGAGTCAACCTGAAGCTGGCTACCTGAACCAGCTTCCACCGGGATAGAACTCAGGTCGTGAGCAGAGAGTTCAGATCACAGTACTGCAGTACTGCTGCTTTACTAATGGCAAAGGAAAAGGAAAGGTCCCCTGTGCAAGCACCAGTTGTTTCCGACTCTGGGGTGACGCTGCTTTCATGTTTTCACGGCAGACTTCTTACGGGGTGGTTTGCCATTGCCTTCCCCAGTCCTCTACGCTTTCCTCCCAGCAAGCTGGGGCCTCATTTGACCAGCCTTGGAAGGATGAGTCAACCTGGAGCCATCTACCTGAACCCAGCTTCCGCCGGGATCGAACTTAGGTCATGAGCAGAGGGCTCCGACTGCAGTACTGCAGCTTTACCACTCTGCACCGCGGGGCTCTTCTCACTCATTTAGTTTCTATATAAATCTGGGCATGACTGCTGAAGTACCACCCCATGCAGTGACTCATCCAGAGAAGCAACAGGTGGCCCCCTCTGAAGGCAGGACACGCTGGAATGTCCCTGCGTCAGCCAGGATTGAACTACTCACTAGGCAGAGAGGTATTTGCAATTAAGAGAAGGTAACTCAGAAGAAGATGGACCCAGAGTCCTGCAGGAGTTTTTAATCAGATAATTAATTTCTTTCCTGTGGCTCATGAGAGGCTGTCTTCATGCACACCATTTGGAACTGACTGGGCTAAGAGCTTGCAGTTCAGTCCTTGAGCTCCACCTGCTGGTTACTAAAATAAACGGATAAAGGTTATCCCCTGTGCAAGCACCAGTCGTTTCCGACTCTGGGGTGACGTTGCTTTCACAGAGTTTTCACAGCAGACTTTTTACAGGGTGGTTTGCCATTGCCTTCCCCAGTCCTCTATGCTTTCCCCCCCAGCAAGCTGGGGACTCAATTGACCGACCTCAGAAAGATGGAAGGCTGAGTCAGCCTTGAGCCAGCTACCTGAACCCAGCTTCCGCCGGGAACGTATATCACCTTCCTTATGGAGCAGACTTAGAGCGGTGTACGAGGTCATAGAATCATAGAGTTGGTGAACCCTGCTTCCGCCGGGGATTGAACTCAGGTCGTGAGCAGAGCTTAGGACTGCAGGACTGCAGCTTTACCACGAACAGAGGTGGTTTGCCCTTGCTTGCCTCTTCCTGCCGCCTTTCATATCCGTGAGCAAATTGGATTTGTGTATGAAAAACAGCTACAGTTATTATTTCAATGTTTTGAAATTTTATTGCAAAGTGCTTTGCATCAGTTACAAGAGACTCAAGGGGTATTTTTGGCATGGAGCAGGGTTTGGCTAAACGCTTAACAAGAGTCACATAGAATAAATGCCAGATGTTTAAGGGAAGGAAGGAAGGAAGGAAGGAAGGAAGGAAGGAAGGAAGGAAGGAAGGAAGGAAGGAAGGAAGGAAGGAAGTTAGCCAAATTGCCTCTGAGATCAAATTGGGGAATTAAATTAATAGGCAAACGGCCAGAGCAAGTTCAACAACCTAGAAAAGGGGTAGGGAATGTTGGCTCTCCAGAGGTTTTTTGCCTACAACTCCCATCAGCCCCAGCCAGCATGGCCAATGGCTGGGGCTGATGGGAGTTGTAGGCAAAAAACATCTGGAGAGCCAATGTTCCCTAACCCTGACCTAGAATCATAGAGTTGGAAGGGACCTCCAAAGTCATCTAGTCCAACCCCCTGCACAATGCAAGAAACTCACATACGCCTGCTCCTAAATTCACAGGAACTTCATTGCTGTCAGATGGCCATCTAGCCTCTGTTGAAAACCCTCCAAGGAAGGAGAGCCCACCACCTCCCAAGGAGGAAGCCTGTTCCACTGAGGAATTCTTCTAACGGTTAGGAAGTTCTTCCTAATGTTGAGCTGGAAACTCTTTTGATTTCATTTCAACCCACTGGCTCTGGTCCTACCTTCCGGGGCCATAGAAAACAATTCCACACCATCCTCTATAGGACAGCCTTTCAAGTACTTGAAGATGGTGATCCTATCACTTCTCAGCCGCCTCCTCCCCAGGCTAAACAACCTACGTCTACGGGAGTCCGAATTCTCCAGAGACCCAACGAGTTGAGGAGAACGGCTTCTAAAATTCAAGGTGCTTTTATTAGTAATAAGATCACACAGTCATGCAGTTACGCTAGCATTCACACAATCATAACCGAGCTAGGAGTATACAGAGGTGGAGAACTGGATAGGGGCACTTGCATTAGCAGGGTTAAAGCACTGGTCACAGAGTAATACAATTACCTGTCGAAGGGAAGAGAAGGTCTCAACGGCCAGGGCAAGAGGGAAGGGGGCAGCAAGAACCGGCCAGCAGATCTCACCGTAATGGACCTGACCGTAAAAAGATCCAAGGGGGCAGCCGTGTTGGTCTGAAGCAGTGGAACAAAGTAGGAGTCAAGGCCCACCTTGAAGACCAACCAAGTTTTATTCAGAATGGAAGCTTTTGTGTGCTCTAAGCTTAGTCTGAATAAAACTTTGTTGGTCTTAAAGGTGAAATTTGTCTCCTACTTTGTTCAGGCCTTAAATAGTCAGATTCATAACCCAAAGTCAAAAGGGGCGGTGATCACTGGGCAGTAGCCCTGATTGCAGTGGACGTTTGATCTTAGCCCTGATGGGTCCCATTGAGGACCAATGAAGTCTGGGATTCTGTTTTTGTTGATGTTCAGTCGCACAGTCGAGTCCGACTCTTTGCGACCCCCTGGACGAAGTCACACCAGGCCCTCCTGTCTTCCACCATCCTGCGAAGTCTGCTCAAATTCGTGTTTGTTACATCAGTAACACTGTCCAGCCATCTCCTCTTTTGCCGTCTCCTTCTTCTTTTGCCTTCTGTCTTTCCCAGCATCAGGGTCTTCTCCAGGGAGGGCTCCCTTCTCATTGGGTGGCCAAAGGATTTGAGCTTCAGCTTCAGCATCTGACCTTCCAGGGAACAGTCTGGGTGGATTTCCCTCAGGACTGGCTGACTGGATCTTCTTGCAGTCCAAGGGACTCTCAAGAGTCTTCTCCAGCACCACAGCTCGAAAGCATCTCTTCTTCTGCGCTCGGCCTTCCTTATGGTCCAGCTCTCACAGCCATCCATACATCACTACCAGGAATACCATCGCTTGGACTGTACAGATTTTTGTTGGCAGGGTGATGTCTCTACTTTTTATTATACTGCCCAGGTTCGCCATAGCTGTCCTCCCAAGGAGCAAACGTCTGTTACCATGTGACAATTTGGAGTCCAGATGCTAACTACCTGTGACCCCTCTGAAATTTTAGCAAAACAAAAAGGAGGAAAGGGAAAACAATGGATGCGGCCAGTGGGCAGCTAGTCTGGATGTCGGGTATTGACTTGTTGATGAGTCCTTGGCTCCCATTGATACAAACTCCTTTCATCCGAGCACGCAGGAGTCCATATGCATGGATGTGATTGCAGCTGCGAATGTGACACGGCCTTTTGCAGTAATGGTGGCTGGGAAGAAGGTGTGTGGTCCTTTTCCACCCTCCCTCTGGAAATGGCTTTTCCTTTGTCTTCCTGGCTTTGAACATATGAACATATGAAGCTGCCTTATACTGAATCAGACCTTTGGTCCACCAAAGTCAGTATTGTCTTCTCAGACTGGCAGCGGCTCTCCAGGGTCTCAAGCGGAGGTTTTTCACACCTATTTGCCTGGACCCTTTTTTGGAGATGCCGGGGATTGAACCTGGGACCTTCTGCTTCCCAAGCAGATGCTCTACCACTGAGCCACCGTCCCTTTCTTAGTGTAGTGGAGCCAGATGAGGGATTTATTTATCTGTTTGTTTGTTTGTTTGTTGCAAAAAGAGCCTTGTGGCGCAGAGTGGTAAAGCTGCAGTATTGCAGTCGGAGCCCTCTGCTCACGACCTGAGTTCGATTCCAGCGGAAGCTGGGTTCAGGTAGCCGGTTCGAGGTTGACTCAGCCTTCCATCCTTCCGAGGTCAGTCAAATGAGGACCCAGCTTGCTGGGGGGAAAGCATAGAGAACTGGGGAAGGCAATGGCAAACCACCCCGTCAAAAGTCTGCCATGAAAACGTTGTGAAAGCAACATCACCCCAGAGTCGGAAATGACTGGTGCTTGCACAGGGGACCTTTCCTTTCCTTGTTTATTGCATTTATATCCCGCCCTCCCCTAATGGACTCAGGGCCGCTAACAACCATTAAAATAACAGACTATTAAAATCAAAGTACAGTAAAATCATTAAAACATTTCAACAGTTCATACAATTTAAAATATATAGTAAGGTTCCTGGTTCACTCGCCTGGATCCAGATAGCGGGTTTTAATCCTTTTTGAGCGCCGCATGTAATGATATTAAGGTCAAGGTAGTCCCCTGTGCATGCACCAGTCGTTTCCGACTCTGGGGTGACGTTGCTTTCACAACGTTTCCACAGCAGACTTTTTACGGGGTGGTTTTGCCATTGCCTTCCCCTGTCATCTCCACTTTCCCCCCAGCAAGCTGGGGACTCACTTGACCGACCTCGGAAGGATGGAAGGCTGAGTCAACCTCGAGCTGGCTACCTGAGACCAGCTTCTGCCGGGGATCAAATTCAGGTCGTGAGCAGAGAGTTCAGACTGCAGTACTGCAGCTTTACCCCTGTGCGCCACGGGGCTCTACTAATAATGATAATAATAATTTGATAATAATGGCATTATCAGATGTTATTTGGCACTCTGGATTTGTACTGGGATGGTTCAGGTGTCGATGCCGGGGGATGGTGGAATAGGGGTCGCCTCCCCGTGGTACAGAGTGGTAAAGCAGCAGTACAGAGTGGTAAAGCAGGAGAGCCAGTTTGGTGTAGTGGTTAAGTGTGCGGACTCTTATCTGGGAGAACTGGGTTTGATTCCCCACTCCTCCACTTGCACCTGCTGGAATGGCCTTGGGTCAGCCAGAGCTCTAAGTGTGCAGACTCTTATCTGGGAGAACCGGGTTGGATTCCCCACTCCTCCACTTGCAGCTGCTGGAATGGCCTTGGGTCAGCCATAGCTCTGGCAGAGGTTGTCCTTGAAAGGGCAGCTGCTGGGAGAGCCCTCTCAGCCCCTCCCACCTCACAGGGTGTCTGTTGTGGGGGAGGAAGGTAAAGGAGATTGTGAGCCGCTATGAGACTCTTTGGAGTGGAGGGCGGGATATAAATCCAATATCTTCTTCTTCTACTACTGTAATCTGAACTCTTTGCTCTTGACCTGAGTTCGATTCCAGCAGAAACCTGATTCAGGTAGCCAGCCCATAGTTGACTCAGCCTTCCATCCTTCCGAGGTCGGTCAAAGGAGTCCCCAGCTTGCTGGGGGAAGTGTAGACAAACTGGGAAAGGCAATGGCAAACCACCCCATCAAAAGTCTGCCGTGAAAACGTTGTGAAAGCAACGTCACCCCAGTCGGAAATGACTGGGGGCTTGCACAGGGAACCTTTCTTTTCCCCGCCAGTTTAAACAATTCTGTCTTACAGGCCCTGCGGAATTGTGGCAAGTCCTGCAGGGCCCGATGTTTTCCAGGAGGGTGTTCCACACAGCAGGGGCTGCCGCTGAAAAGGCTCTTGCTCTGGGGGGTGGCCAGCTCTGCTTCTTTTGGCCCAGGGATCAAGAGGAGATTTTGAGTACTTGATTGAAGTGCTCTCTGAGGCTCATATGAGGGCTGAGGGCTGACTGGGACAGTAGTCTTCCTGCCTGTTTGAAATTCAGAGGCCTTATGCATGGCTCTGTGCTAGTCTCTGAGATAAAACTCCCATTCCTAGCAATATTTGGCAAACTGCTAGGAGCTGAAATACAGTCCATTGCAGATGACTACCCATAGTGCACAGTCCTTAGGGGGTAGTTTGGGAGACGGGGAATCTTTGGGGAGACTACGGCTTCTGGCTCACAAAGGGAGGGAGGGAGGAATCATAGAATCATGGAAGGTACCTCCAGGGTCATCTAGTCCAACCCCCTGCACAATGCAGGAAACTCACAAACACCTCCCCCCTAAATTCACAGGATCCACATTGCTGTCAGATGACCATCCAGCCTCTGTTGAAAACCTCCAAGGAAGGAGAGCCCACCACCTCCTGAGGAGGAAGCCTGTTCCACTGACAAATCGCTCTAACGGTCAGAAAGTTCTTTCTGATGTTGAGCCGGAAACTCTTCTGATTTAATTTCAATCCGTTGGTTCTGGTCCTACCTTCTGGGGCCACAGAAAACAATTCCACACCATCCTCTACAGGACAGCCCTTCAAGTCCTTGAAGATGGAGATCCTCTCACCTCTCAGCCGCCTCCTCTCTCAGGCTAAACATCCCAGCTCCTTCAAACCTTTCTTCACAGGACTTGGTCTCCAGACTCCTCACCATCTTCATTGCCCTCCTCTGGAGCCGTTCCAGCTTGTCTATATCCTTCTTAAAATGTGGTGCCAAAAACTGAACACAATACTCTAGGTGAGGTCTTACCCAAGCAGAGTAAAGTGATACCATCACTTCACGTGATCTGGACACTAGACTTCTGTTGATACAGCCCAAAAATTGCATTTGCCTTTTCAGCCACCACATCACACTTTTTGACTCATGTTCAGCATATGATCCACTAAGAGGGAGGGAGGCAGAAGGAAGGAAGGAGGAAGGAAGGAAGAAGGAAGGAAGGAAGAAGGAAGGAAGGAAGGAAGGAAGGAAGGAAGGAAGGAAGGAGGGAGGGAGGGAGGGAGGATGGAGGGAAGGAAGGAAGGAGGGAGGGAGGGAGAAAGGGAGGGAGGGAAGAAGTGGAGGGAGGAAGGGAAGGAGGATGGAAGGAAGGAGGGAGGAGGGAGGGAGGGAGGAGGGAGGGAGGAAGGGAAGGAGGGAGGGGAAGAAGGAAGGAGGGAGGAAGGGAGGGAGGGAAGAAGAGAGGGAGGAAGAGGAGGGAGGAGGGAGGGGGGAAGGAAGGGACGGAGGGAAGGAAGGAGGGAGGAGGGAGGGAGGAGGGAGGGAGGAAGGGAAGGAGGGAGGGAGGAAGGAGGGAGGGAAGAAGGGGAGGGAGGAAGGCAAGGAGGAGGAAGGAAGGAGGAGGAGGGAGGAGGGAAGGAAGGAGGAGGGAAGGAGGGAGAAGAGGGAGGGAGGAAGGAGGGAGGGGGAAGGAAGGACGGAGGGAAGGGAGGAGGGAGGGAGGGAGGAGGGAGGGAGGAAGGAGGGGAGGGAGGGAGGAGGAAGGGAAGGAGGCGAGGGAGGGAGGGAGCCATTGCTACCCCAGCATCCAGCGCCTTACCATCAAGGTGCGCCAGCTGTGCTGAAAGCTTCCAGCCTACACGATGTGGTGTGGTTTGTTGTCAGACTACTGCTCTCAAATCTGATTGATATTTTTGTGGTGATGATGTTTTGAAGTGATTCATTTTAATGTTGTAAGCCACCCTGAGCCCACTTGCAGGATAGGGCGGTTTAAATAGAAACATTAAATTAAATTAAGGGAGGGAGGGGCTGAGGAAGGAAGGAAAATAAATGAGGGGGGAGAGAGGCGGAAAGAAAGCAACTTTAACTATAAATGCCTTCTCCAAGCTATGGTCTGGCTTGGGTGAAGCGATTTCAAGAGAGAAACGCCTTCTGCAAGCCAGCCAAAGAGAAGCTGGGGGCTTTGAGAGCTGCACAACATGTGTGAAGGAATGCGGCTCCCGAGACACAGTCTGGCCACCCTGGCGTGGAGCTTTCTAGCTTATTTTCCTACACTCCAGTCCTTGTGACTCTTTTGGGGTTGCTGCTACCCAACCCAAGGCCTGGCAGAACACCTCTGCCTTGGCAACAGATCTGCAGGGCGCGGATGTCGAGTCGACCTCACCCAGAATTGGGATCGGTGCCCAAATCTTTCACCCCGTTTGCCCTTTCCCCTGGGCTCCCTCCCTCCCATGTTCTTCTCCCTCCGCCCGGCCCATCCTCTTAAGTCCTGAGCCTGCCTCCCTGGCAGAGTTCGGGTCTTTTGAGGGTCACAACTCCACGTGATGAGCTGCGCAGAGGATTGGTGGAGGGCCCGGAGCTGGGAGAATCCCCAACAGGCGGCTTAGCAAAGGGGATGCCCGCTCAATGCAAGACGGTGGGGCGAGGACCAGAACACCCAGCTCACTTGGCACACAGAAATGCAACAGGCCCGCTCCGAATGGCACCCCTCAGTCGTGGCTCAGAGGTCACAGAGAGCTGAGTAGGTTGCCAAGGCCAATTCAGAAAATATCTGGGGACTTTGGGGGAGGAGCCAGGAGACATTGGTGGGTGGGGCCAGGAGCAAAATTCAGAAAATATCTGGGGATCTTTGGGGGAGGAGCCAGGAGACTTTGGAGGTGGAGCCAGGAGACATTGGTGGGTGGGGCCAGGAGCAAAATACAGTAAATATCTGGGGACTTTTGGGGAGGAGCCAGGAGACTTTGGAGGTGGAGCCAGGAGACATTGGTGGGTGGGGCCAGGAGCAAAATTCAGAAAATATCTGGGGACTTTGGGGGAGGAGCCAGGAGACATTGGTGGGTGGAGCCAGAGCAAGCTTGTGGACAAGCATCATTGAAGGGTTGCCAAGTCCAATTCAGAAAATATCTGGGGACTTTGGGGGAGGAGCCTGGAGACTTTGGGGTGGAGCCAGGAGCAAGGGTGTGAGAAGCATCATTGAACTGCAAAGGGAGTTCTGGCCATCCACACTGAAAGGGACCGCACGCCTTTTAAATGCCTTCCCCTCCATTGGAAATAATGAAAGATAGGGGCAGCTTCTTTGGGGGCACATAGAATTGGACTCCTTGGTCCAATCTTTTTGAAACTTGGAGGGTGTTTTGAGGAGAGGTACTAGATGCGCTGCTGCCAATTTGGCGCTTCTACCTCAAAGAACAGCCCACCCAAAGCCCAGATACCCACAGATCAATTCTCCCTTATACCGCATAGGAATCAGTCTCCATAGGGAATAGTGGAGTGTTCAGCTGACATTTCCCTCCCCCCACCCCACTTTCTGAGGACCCTGAAGCGGGGGGAGGGCCTCCAAACCAGGGAATCCCTGCCCCCACCTGGGGGATTGGCAACCCTAGAGCTGAGTGAAGATTTTTTTTTTTTACATAACAGGAGTCAGTCAGGATTCCATTATCTCCTAAAATTTGTCTCCTGAACATTTAGGAGGATTTCGGAACTTCTGGCTTTAAAAAAGAGAGAGAGAGTTTAATTTCTCTGCTGCTTAATGCAGCTACACAAAATAAAAAGGGTTTCAGCATTAAAGTAGTCAAATAGAAAACCGGTGAAGAAACAATTTAAATACTCAAACAATTATCTACTATTCAAACCAGCGTATACAAATTCAGCATCTTTGCTCTTTCTTCCCTCCAAAAAATAAAGCCCGTAACGCAGTCAATATCAAGCCCTGAAATTCTTCCAATAGAGGGATTAGGAAATCTTTGCAGCCTTCATAAGATGCCCCATTTAGATTCCAATTCTGGTCTTCATAAGGAACATAAGAGAAGCCATGTTGATCAGGCCAACGGCCCATCCAGTCCAACACTCTGTGTCACACAGTGGCAAAAAATTTTATATATACACACACACTGTGGATAATAGCCACTGATGGACCTGTGCTCCATATTTTTATCTAAACCCCTCTTGAAGGTGGCTATACTTGTGGCCGCCACCACCTCCTGTGGCAGTGAATTACCACATGTGTAATCACCCTTTGGGTGAAGAAGGACTTCCTTTTATCCGTTTCCTTCTTCAGTTATCAGGCTGTGAAACTGGGACCCGGTTTCACCAATGTCTCATGCAGACACAAGGTTCATAGCTATCCAACTGGATCAACTGTGTAGGCAGAAAAGATTTCCTGATCCCTCTGTTGGAAAGAATTTCAGGACAGGGTATTGACTGCGTTATGGACTTTATTTTTTTGAAGGGAAGAAAGAGAAAAGTGATGTTGAATTTGTATGCACTGGTTTGAATGCTAAAAATATATATAATTGCTTGAGTATTTAAATTGTTTCTTCAGCGGTTTTCTATTTGACTGCTTAATGCGGCTAAATTTTCTCCTGCTTTATATCGAAGCCATCCCCTTCTATTGAGGTTTGGTTAAACAAATGTTGGGGATATTTTATTTTAGATGAAATCACTCATAATTTGGATGGGAGGAGATCTCCATGTCATAGGTCAACTATTTTAAGTTAAGTGGTCCCCTTTTCTGGATTACTTTTCAAGAGGGGATTTTGGTTCAAGCACGCAGCATATTTTGGCATGGCATTAATTTGTGTAAGTTGCATGTCATCTGGATTTATTTGGTTCTTTTTTGGTGGCTGGGAAAGATTTGTATGTGATGGTGCTTTTGATCATAATTCTGAATATGATTGTTTGATCATAATTCTGATTTTGATTGTTTGATCATAATTCTGAATTTGATTGTTTGTATTTCTGAATTTCGAAATAAATCTGTTTTTAAAAAGAGGAAGAAGAACAGAGGCCGGCCAGCTTGCCAGAACACAAGTGTAACCTTGAGCCCCTGATAGGGTGGCAAACTCCAGGTCTGCAAATTCCTGGAGATTTAGGATAGACCCTGGAGAGGGAAGGGTCTCAAAAGAATTTTTGGTGTAGTGGTTAAGTGTGCGGACTCTTATCTGGGAGAACCGGGTTTGATTCCCCACTCCTCCACTTGCACCTGCTGGAATGGCCTTGGGCCAGCCATAGCTCTCTTATCTGGGAGAACCGGGTTTGATTCCCCACTCCTCCACTTACAGCTGCTGGAATGGCCTTGGGTCAGCCATAGCTCTCTTATCTGGGAGAACCAGGTTTGATTCCCCACTCCTCCACTTACAGCTGCTGGAATGGCCTTGGGTCAGCCAGAGCTCTCTTATCTGGGAGAACCGGGTTTGATTCCCCACTCCTCCACTTCTAGCTGCTGGAATGGTCTTGGGTCAACCATAGCTCTCTTATCTGGGAGAACCGGGTTTGATTCCCCACTCCTCCACTTACAGCTGCTGGAATGGCCTTGGGTCAGCCATAGCTCTCTTATCTGGGAGAACCGGGTTTGATTCCCCACTCCTCCACTTGTAGCTGCTGGAATGGCCTTGGGTCAACCATAGCTCTGTTATCTGGGAAAACTGGGTTTGATTCCCCACTCTTTCACTTGCAGCTGCTGGAATGGCCTTGGGTCAGCCATATCTCTCTTATCTGGGAGAACCGGGTTTGATTCCCCACTCCTCCACTTGTAGCTGCTGGAATGGCCTTGGGTCAGCCACAGCCTTGAAAGGGTAGCTTCTGTCAGAGCTCTCTCAGTCCCACGTTCCTCACAGGGTGTCTGTTGTGGAGGACGAAGATAAAGGAGATTGTGAGCCACACTGAGACTCTGCGATTTAGAGTGGAGGGCGGGCTATAAATCCAATATCATCATGTCAGAGTCTGCTTCCCAAAACAGCCATTTTCTACAAAGGAGGTCAGCAATAATTCAAGGAGATATCCAGACCCTACCTGGAGGTTAAGCAACCAAAGCTAGTTCATGGAAAAGGAGAGAAGTAGGAGAACCCCAGGTTCCCTCAAATAAGAAATCAAATAAGCTGGAAATTCATATTTTTAAAAAATAACCAACTATGGAAAATCAATCAACATATAATAATAACAACTAAAACCTCATATCAATATTGGAAATCAAGCCACGCGCAATGAAAATAAAACCACATATAATGACAAATCAAGCTTCATGGAACAATGAAAGAAGGAATTTGACGAAGAGGGGAAACCATCTTCAAATAAAGTCCATGAAAGTCCAATAGTCAGGGCTTTTCTTCTAGAAAAAGCCCAGCAGGAACACATTTGCATATTAGGCCACACCCTTTGACATCACCACTGTTTCACCCAGGGCTTTTTCCTACAAAAAAAAGGCCAGCAGAAACTCATTTGCAATTAGACCACACCCCCTGACATCACCATTGTTTTGCACAGCAGAAACAATTGTTATCATATTATTTTCATATTAGGCCACACCCCCTGACACCAAGCCAGCCGGTGCTGCGTTCCTGTGCGTTCTTGCTCAAAAAAAGCCCTGCCAATAGTAAATACGAATCCAATCCCTCCAAAGTTCTTTCCAGATGCACTTAAGCATGAAGTGCCAAACGCAGCTATGCATGAGAGGTTCGGTACTTAGTGGATGGGATAGTGCTCTATTGTCCCTGTTTCACAACTGCTTCTTCTCTAGCTGAATTTTTAACAATCAAGACATGGCAAGAATGCTTCAAGGCACTACCAAAAATCGGGTGCAGAGCCGGTTTGGTGTAGTGGTTAAGTGTGCGGACTCTTATCTGGGAGAACCGGGTTTGATTCCCCACTCCTCCACTTGCACCTCCTGGCATGGCCTTGGGTCAGCCAAAGCTCTCTTATCTGGGAGAACCGGGTTTGATTCCCCACTCCTCCACTTGCACCTCCTGGAGTGGCCTTGGGTCAGCCATAGCTCTGGCAGAGGTGGTCCTTGAAAGGGCAGCTGCTGTGAGAGCCCTCTCCAGCCCCAACCAACTCACAGGGTGTCTGTGGTGGGGAAGGAAGGGAAAGGAGATTGTGAGCTGCTCTGAGACTCTTCGGAGTGGAGGGCGGGATATAAATCCAATCTCTTCATCTACCTCACAGGGTGTCTGTTGTGGGGGAGGAAGGGAAAGGAGATTGTGAGCCCCTCTGAGACTCTTCAGAGTGGAGGGCGGGATATAAATCCAATCTCTTCATCTACCTCACAGGGTGTCTGTTGTGGGGGAGGAAGTGAAAGGAGATTGTGAGCCGCTCTGAGACTCTTCGGCGTGGAGGACGGGATATAAATCCAATATCTTCATCTACCTCACAGGGTGTCTGTTGTGGGGGGAGGAAGGGAAAGGAGATTGTGAGCCGCTCTGAGACTCTTCGGAGTGGAGGGCGGGATATAAATCCAATATCTTCATCTAAAGTCTTGCCATGGATCAATCCCCTTGTGGTTATTACCCATAAGCCTCCACAACGAGTGACTAGTGCTATTATGAGGAAGGGGATTTCTTTTGCCAAAATCCACTTTTTAAAGATGCAGCCATTGTTTAGATATAGTCACCTATACTTTTTTCCCTCTTTTCATAGAGGGATTTCACTCTATGTAGAGAAATCAAAATTAAAAGACGTTTGCTCCTTGGGAGGACAGCTATGGCGAACCTGGGCAGTATAATCAAAAGTAGAGACATCAGCCTGCCAACAAAAGTCCGTATAGTCAAAGCGATGGTATTCCCAGTAGTCATGTATGGCTGTGAGAGCTGGACCATAAGGAAGGCCGAGCGCAGAAGAATAGATGCTTTTGAGCTGTGGTGCTGGAGAAGACTCTTGAGAGTCCCTCGGACTGCAAGAAGATCCAATCAGTCAGTCCTAAGGGAAATCAACCCAGACTGCTCCCTGGAAGGTCAGATGCTGAAGTTGAAGCTCAAATCCTTTGGCCACCCAATGAGAAGGGAGCCACATAGAGTAAACGGCAGATGTTGGAGAGACACCAGACAGGAAGGCAAATACACCGTGGGGGAGGAGAGGTTGACTGAAAGCAACTTGAACTCCTTGGTAAGCAAAAGCAAGAGCCTTTCCTTAGGAAACCTTCTAGGAAAAGGAAAAGTCCCCTGTGCAAGCACCAGTCATTTCCGACTCTGGGGTGACATTGCTTTCACAACGTTTTCAGAGCAGACTTTTTACCAGGTGGTTTGCCATTGCCTTCCCCAGTCCTCTACAAAAGGGGTGGCCAACGGTAGCTCTCCAGATGTTTTTTGCCTACAACTCCCATCAGCCTCAGCCATTGGCCATGCTGGCTGGGGCTGATGGGAGTTGTAGGCAAAAAAACTTCTGGAGCGCTACCGTTGGCCACCCCTGCTCTAGGAAAGGAAAGGAAAGGTCCCCTATGCAAGCACCAGTTGTTTCTGAGTATTGAGGGATGATGCTTTCACAACGTTTTCACGGCAGACTTCTTACGGGGTGCTTTGCCACTGCCTTCCCCAGTCCTCTACTTTCCCCCCAGCAAGCTGGGGACTCATTTGACCGACCTCGGAAGGATGGAAGGCTGAGTCAACCTGGAGCCGGCTACCTGAACCCAGCTTCTGCCGGGGTTCAAACTCAGGTTGTGAGTAGAGTTTAGGACTGCAGTACTGCAGCTTTAACACTCTGTGCCACGGGGCTCTTAAGGTAAAGGTAGCCCCCTGTGCAAGCACCAGTCGTTTCCGACTCTGGGGTGACGTTGCTTTCCCAGTGTTCTCACGGCAGACTTTTGACGGGGTGGTTTGCCCTTGCCTTTCCCAGTCCTCTACACTTTCCCCCCAGCAAGCTGGGGACTCCTTTGACCGACCTCGGAAGGGTGGAAGGCTGAGTCAACCTCGAGCCGGCGACCTGAACCCAGCTTCCGCCGGGATCGAACTCAGGTCGGGAGCAGAGAGTTCAGATCACAGTAATGCAGTCCTGCTGCTTTGCCACTCTGCCCCACGGGAGTTCCCCGATTCCCTTCTAGAAGAGCCCGCAGCCGTCTAACCCCCGCAACCCGGACCGAGGGCGCCCCCGAGCATGCATAGAGCGCCTCCCCTCCGCAGAGGGGAGGGCGCACATGCGCAGTGGCGGCGGAGGCCCCTCCCTCCCGGGCGGGGCGGCCTTTAAGGCGCAGCCGGCGGGGCGGGGGCGGCAGAAGAGCGGCGGGGGCGGCGAGCAGCGGACCATGCGGGAGATCGTGCACCTGCAGGCCGGCCAGTGCGGCAACCAGATCGGGGCCAAGGTCAGGCCGGGCACCCCCCCCCTCTGCTTTCCCCGCAGGGCCTGCCCGCCGGTGGCCCCCTCCGAAGCCGCGGTGGGGCTGGAATCCCCTGCCGGGCGCCGCTCTCCGCAATGCGGCCCCGACTGCCCTCCTGCAAAGGCGGCTTGCTCCAAGGCGCGCCCCCGGGCCGGGTGGGGGGAGGGCGCGCGCCCCCTGGAGCCCTCTGGACGCGGATCCCGTCGTCGGGGGGGGGGGAGGGAGTAGGGTTGCCAATCCCCAGGTGGCGGCAGGGGAGCCCCCGGTTTGGAGGCCCTCCCCCCACTGCTGGGTCATCAGAAAGCGGGGGGGGGAGGGAAATGTCTGCTGGGCGCTCCGTTATGCCCTATGGAGACCGATTCCCATAGGGTAGAATGGAAAATTGATCCGGGGGGGGGGGGGGGCTATTTTGGAGGTAGAGGCACCAAATTTTCCGCATAGCGTCCGACGCCTCTCCTCAGAACACCCCGCAAGTTTCAAAACGATCGGACCGGGGGCCCAGTTCTGTGAGCCCCCAATGAAGGCGCCCCTATCCTTCATTCTTTCCTATGGCAAGAAGGCATTGAACAGGTCTGCAGTCCCTTTCAGTGGGGTGGCCAGAACTCCCTTTGGAGTTCGGACATGCTTGTCACACCGTTGCTCCTGGCTCCGCCCCCAGTCTCTTGGCTCCACACACCCCCAAAGTCTCCTGGTTCCACCCCCAAAGTCCCCAGATATTTCTTGAATTGGACCTGGCAACCCTAGAATGGGAAGGTGCCAGTTGGGCTGCGGGACCAGGAGCTGCCTCCCCTACTCAGCAGTGCTGGGGAGGACCTGCAAAGACCCTCAAGACTGACGTGGATAGCACAGGGGAGGGGTGGGTTAGTAGAAGGCAGTCTCTTGTATGATTGGGGGCTGTGGTTCAGTGGCAGAGCCTCTGCTTGGCATGCAGAAGGTTCCAGGTTCAATTCCCAGCATCTCCAGTTAAAAGGACCAGGCAGGAGGGGATGGGAAAGACCTTGACCTGAGACCCTGGCTCAGTGGCAGAGCCTCTGCTTGGCAGGCAGAAGATCCCAGGTTCAATCCTCGGCATCTCCAGTTGAAAAGGACCAGGCAGGAGGGGATGGGAAAGACCTTGACCTGAGACCCTGGCTCAGTGGCAGAGCCTCTGCTTGGCATGCAAAAGGTCCCAGGTTCAATCCCCGGCATCTCCAGTTAAAAGGACCAATCAGGAGGGGATGGGAAAGACCTTGACCTGAGACCCTGGCTCAGTGGCAGAGCCTCTGCTTGGCATGCAGAAGATCGCAGGTTCAATCCCCAGCATCTCCAGTTAAAGGACCAGGGAGGAGGTGATGGGAAAGTCCTCGACCTGAGAGCCTGGCTCAGTGGCAGAGCCTCTGCTTGGCACGCAGAAGGTCCCAGGTTCAATCCCCAGCATCTCCAGTTAGAAGGACCAAGCAGGAGATGATGAGGAAGACCTTGACCTGAGACACTGGCTCAGTGGTAGAGCCTCTGCTTGGCATGCAGAAGTTCCCAGGTTCAATCCCCGGCATTGAGGAGGGATGGTAACTCAGTGGTAGAGCATCTGCTTCATAAGCAGAAGGTCCCAGGTTCAATCCACGGCATCTCCAACTAAAAAGGGTCCAGGCAAGTAGATGTGAAAAACCTCAGCTTGAGACCCTGGAGAGCCACTGCTGGTCTGAGTAGACAATACTGACATTGATGGACCGAGCATCTGATTCAGTATAAGGCAGCTTCATATGTTCATCTCCAGTTCAAAGGACCAGGCAGGAGGTGATGGGAAAGACCTTGGCCTGAGACCCTGGCTTAGTGGTAGAGCCTCTGCTTGGCATGCAGAAGGTCCCATGTTCCATCCCCAGCATCTCCAGTTGAAAGGACCAGGCAGGAGATGATGGGAAAGACTTTGACCTGAGACCCTGGCTCAGTGGCTGAGCCTCTGCTTGGCATGCAGAAGGTCCCAGTTTCAATTCCCAGCATCTCCAGTTAAAAGGACCAGGCAGGAAGGGATGGGAAAGACCTTGACCTGAGACCCTGACTCAGTGGTAGAGCCTCTGCTTGGCATGCAGAAGGTCCCAGGTTCCATCCCCGGCATCTCCAGTTGAAAGGACCAGGCAGGAAGTGATGGGAAAGACCTTGGCCTGAGACCCTGGCTCAGTGGCAGAGCCTCTGCTAGGCATGCAGAAGGTCCCAGGTTCCATCCCCGGCATCTCCAGTTGAAAGGACCAGGCAGGAACTGATGGGAAAGACCTTGACCTGAGACCCTGACTCAGTGGCAGAGCCTCTGCTTGGCATGCAGAAGGTCCCAGGTTCCATCCCCGGCATCTCCAGTTGAAAGGACCAGGCAGGAAGTGATGGGAAAGACCTCAGCCTGAGACCCTGGAGAGCTGCTGCCAGTCAGAGCAGACAATACTGACACTGAGTGACCAGCTTTCTGATTCAGTGTGAGGCCTTTCCCATGTGATTCACATGGGTTTGCCAGGTGGAGTGAGAACCAGCTACGGTAAGAGTTGCCCCTTGTTTTTACAGGCTTCCAGTGTTTGTCAAGATTAGAGGGGCAGTCTTGGGGCATTAAAAGCCACTGCTTCTCAAAGACAGGTTGGGGTATCAGCGCCTTTCAGACAGTTCCCCAAAAAGCCTTGAGCTCTCTCTGGCTCATGGTTGGAATAACCTCCTGTGTACTGTGGTTTGCCCTGAATGACTGGTTGTGGGGGTTGGGGGGGGGGGGATGAGGGATGTGTTCTGTCCCAGCATCCTTGAAAAGGCCAAAACATCTTGGCAGCCCAGAGCTTTCTGGTGCTTGCCTTGCCTGTGAGCTGCTGGTGTCGGGAGATTACAGGCTTCTCCGCTCCCTGTTCGTCCTTAAGGCTTCCCCCCACCCCCTTTCTCCCAGGAAGTAGGTCAGCAACTCAACCCGTTTGCCCGTCATCGCTCCACCCTTGGCAGTAATGTGAACTCCCGGCACCAAAAAGGGAGGAGGAAGGAGGCAGCTTTCTTAGGCTCTGGAAACCTGAGCTGGCAGCTTGCAGGCTCGCCTCCTCTCCTCTCGGTCTTTATGTCACTGGCTACACAGATTGAGGGGGGGGGGGAGGTGTGAAAAGGCAGCTGCTTCCCGCCCCCCCTTGAGCCCAGAGTTGGCATAGTTGTGGGTGAAGCCTCACACTGTGCAGTGACTCCTCCGTGCAAAGCGTGCTTTCCACCCAAACATTTCATGTCGGGCGAGCTTTTGTGAGATGTCAACTTTGCTTACAGCCAGTTTGGCGTAGTGGTTAAGTGTGCAGACTCTTATCTGGGAGAACCGGGTTTGATTCCCCACTCCTCCACTTGCAGCTGCTGGAATGGCCTTGCGTCAGCCATAGCTCTCTTATCTGGGAGAACCGGATTTGATTCCCCACTCCTCCACTTGCAGCTGCTGGAATGGCCTTGGGTCAGCTGCAGCTCTGGCAGAGCAGTCCATGAAAGGGCAGCTTCTGTCTGAGCTCTCTCAGCCCCCCCTACCTCACAGGGTGTCTGTTGTAGGGGAGGAAGATAAAGGATATTATGAGCTGCTCTGAGATTCAGGGTGAAGGGCGGAATAAAAATCCAATGTCGTCGTCTTCTTAGGGTTGAGCATGGTGCAGTGTTTAGGGGGGTGCAGTAGGAACTGCAAGACCCAGGTTCAAATGCCCACTCTGCTGCAGAAGCTTGCTTGGGAGACCTTGGGCTTGTCACACGCTTTCAGCCTAACCTGCCTCATGGGGTCGTTGTGAGAAGCAAACGGAGGAGGGGGCAACCCACGTTGTTCCCGTTGAGGAGAATGGCAGGGTGTAAAAGGATTTAAAAAAGAAGACTGCAGATTTCTACCCCGCCCTTCTCTCTGAATCAGAGTCTCAGAGTGACTTACGCTCTCCTTTATCTTCTTCCCCCACAACAGATAGCCTGTGAGGTAGGTGGGGCTGAGAGAGCTCTTACAGCAGCTGCCCTTTCAAGGACAACCTCTTCCAGAGCTATGGCTGACCCAAGGCCATTCCAGCAGCTGCAAGTGGAGGAGTGGGGAATCAAACCCGGTTCTCCCAGATAAGAGTCTGCACACTTAACCACTACACCAAACTGGCTCTCAGGAGACAGACACCCTGTGAGGTTGGTGGGACTGAGAGAGCTTTTCCAGAAGCTGCCCTTTCAAGGACAGAGCCTCAGAGCGGCTTACAATCTCCTTTATCTTCAACAGACACCCTGTTAGGTGGGTGAAGCTGAGAGAGCTCTCACAGAAGCTGCCCTTTCAAGGACAACTCTGCCAGAGCGATGGCCATTCCAGCAGCTGCAAGTGGAGGAGTGGGGAATCAAACACATTTATCGCAGATTGAACTTCAGATGTTTGAGAGCTGGGAGGGAGAGAGGAAGGAAGGGAAGAGAGAGGTGGAAAGAAAGTGGCTTTAATTTTAAATGCAATCTCCAAGCTGCTGGGAGGCTTGGCTTGAAAGTATTTGATTATCATGATCCACTTCAATAATTAATATTATGAAGTAAGTATATATAATCCATTTACAAAACGCATGTAAGCACAGTACATCAAAACAATTGGTCCAAAGTGCTTCGTGCTGCAAAGGGCTTGTAAGTCAAGGTGCCTGTGCAGATTTTTCTTCCAAAAGGAATATAATCTTTTGAGGGACGTTGGGGAATCTTCAGATACATTCCTTTTGGAAGAAAAATCCGCACAGGCCCCTTGACTTACAAGCACTTTGCACTTTAAACTGTTTTGATGTAACTGTGCTTAGATGTTATCAAAGATTTCAGGTTTTCACGGCTGGTAACATTAGGGTTTGTAGAATCTTTCGGGCTCAAGTGCCATGTTCTACTGGAGAAAGTTTTCCTTCCAGACGTTTCTTAGATGTGCTTAGATGCGTTTTGGAAATGAATTATATGTACTTAACCTCATAATGTTAATTATTGAAATGGATCATGATGATGGAATACTTTGAAGTTTCATATACAAATAATTACAGGTATGTTTTTGATTGTATTCGTTATTTGTCGCGGTTTTTTTCCTGGTTTTTCATCCTACTCCGTGATTCTCTCCTCTGTTGTATTTTTTTGTGTGCCTTGGCAAAGTGATTTAAAGAGACAAACGCCTTCTCCAAGCCAGCCAACGGGGCAGTGGGGGCTTCAAGAGCCACATAATATATGTGAAAGAGCCACATGCAGCTTCCGAGCCACAGTTTGGCTGCCGCTGTTGTGGGGGAAGGCTTGTCTTCCACACGTAAATGCCCCATGCGGTCTGCAGTAGAGGCCCATGCAAATGTGCCAGCTTGCAGGGAGCTGGACCTGAGCCATTCGGACAGAGCTGGCGACCTCCTTCCTCTCTGCCTCTGAGCTCCCTCAGCAGCTGGGAGGAGAACCAAGCTAGGAATAACTCGGAACCTGTTTTGCTCCAATGGGCCGCTCCTTCTTAAGGCCCTTTCCCAGGCGTTTATTTATGGCCTGCAGCAGTTTCTGCTGTTAAGCTGTGGCCCGGTTGGATGGCAGTTGCGCCCCTCGCCGATAACATCTGTTTGAAATTACGGCTAAGACCCGGACGGGGCGTGGGGGGGTGGGGTGGGATCTGAGGGCATTAATAAGTAGAAAGAGCTTAAAGACTTAACCGCACAGATGCACCCTGCATGCACGCACGCGCTGGTTGGGGGACCAAGCCGCAGATTTTATCCTGACCTGAAGTCTGGTTATTACAGTTGTCCGGAGTTGCACTGCGATTACTGTGGCCAAACTGTGGCTTGAGAGCCCCATGTGGCTCTTTCACACATGTTGTGTGGCTCTCAAAGCCCTCACTGTCTTGTCGGACAGCTTGGAGAAATCAAATCAGCTAGTATCATAATGCCCCTGTATAAATCGATGGTGCGGTCTCATTTGGAGTACTGTGTGCAGTTCTTGTCGCCGCACCTCAAAAAGGATATTATAGCATTGGAGAAAGTGCAGAAAAGGGCAACTAGAATGATGAAAGGTTTGGAACATTTTCCCTATGAAGAAAGGTTGAAACGCTTGGGACTCTTTAGCTTGGAGAAACGTCGACTGCGGGGTGACATGATAGAGGTTTACAAGATTATGCATGGGATGGAGAAAGTAGAGAAAGAGGTACTTTTCTCCCTTTCTCACAATACAAGAACTCGTGGGCATTCGATGAAATTGCTGAGCAGACAGGTTAAAACGGATAAAAGGAAGTACTTCTTCACCCAAAGGGTGATTAACATGTGGAATTCACTGCCACAGGAGGTGGTGGCGGCCACAAGCATAGCCACCTTCAAGAGGGGTTTAGATAAAAATATGGAGCACAGGTCCATCAGTGGCTATTAGCCACAGTGTGTGTGTATATATAATTTTTTTTGCCACTGTGTGACACAGAGTGTTGGAATGGATGGGCCGTTGGCCTGATCCAACATGGCTTCTCTTCTGTTCTTCAGTGACACAGAGTGTTGGACTGGATGGGCCGTTGGCCTGATCCAACATGGCTTCTTTTATGTTCTTATGAGAAGGCATTTAAAGTCTCTTTAAATCCCTTGTCCAAGCCAAGGCAGCTGGCAGCTTGAGGACTGCGTTTAAAGTTGCTTTCTTTCCACCTTTCTCTCCCTCCCCCATCTATTTGCCTCCTTCCCTCCCAGCTCTCAAGCATCTGATGTTCGTGTCTTGGTGGCTCTCAAACATCTGGTGTTTATTCTACGTGGCTCTTACCTTAAGCAAGTGTGCCCCCCCTGCTCTGTAGGCTTCTTGGTGCACGTATGTGTGAATAATTGTGTGTGTTCTATCTGAGCTCCACTCCTCTATGGAACAGACTTTGGGGGGAGGGTCTGGGGCATGATCCTGTGCAGCGCCCAGCTTAGCATTACCAATCCCCAGGTGGGGGCAGGGGATCCTCGGATCGGAGGCCCTCCCCCGCTTCAGGGTTATCAGAAAACGGGGGGGGAGGGAAATGTCTGTTGGCACTCCATTGTTCCCTATGGAGACCTTCCCATAGGCCATAATGGAGAATTGATATGCATGTATCTGGGGCTCTGGGAGAGCTGTTTTTTGAGGTAGAGGCACCAAATCGTCAGCATGAAGAAGAAGACCACAGATTTATACCCCGCCCTTCTCTCTGAATCAGAGTCTCAGAGCAATTTACAATCTCCTTTATCTCCTTCCCCCACAACAGACACCCTGTGAGGTGGGTGGGGCTGAGAGAGCTCTCTCAGAAGCTGCCCTTTCAAGGACAACTCCTACAAGAGCTGTGGCTGACCCAAGGCCATTCCAGCAGGTGCAAGTGGAGGAGGGGGGAATCAAACCCAGTTCTGCCGGATAAGAGTCTGCACACTTCACCACTACACCAGACTGGCCCTCCAGGTATCTGTGCAGGTATCTGGGGTTCTGGGAGAGGTGTATTTTGAGGTAGAGGCACCAAATTGTCAGCATGGCACCCAGTGCCTCTCCTCAAAACACCCCCCAACTTTCAAAAAGATCAGACCAGGGGGTCCAAGTCTATGAGCCCCCAAAGAAAGTGCCTCTATCCTTCATTAATCCAAATGGAGGGAAAGCATTTAAAAGGTGTGCAGTCCCTTTAAATGTGATGGCCAGAACTCCCTTTGGAGTTCAATTATGCTTGTCCCAACCTTGCTCCTGGCTCCACCCCCAAAGTCTCCTGGCTCTACTCCCAAAGTCCCCCCAAGATTTCTTGAGTCAGACCAGCCAACCATAGCCCAGCTGGCCGGGGCCTCACCCTTTACAGGAAAGAAGAGCCCTCTTGCTTCCCTGCATACGTCCCTCTCACAGGACAAAGCAAGCAGCCGTTGTTCTCTCTGGCTGGGTTTTTGGGGTGCATAGCATGCCCTTCCTTGTGGCACTTAAAAGCTGTGCTGGGACTACCTTTGGGGGGGGGCACAGGTTAAATGAGAAAGTTCCCTTTGAAGGCACAGCCATGCCACTGGGATTCCAGCGCTTCATTTCCCTCGACGGGAGGACAGGAAAAAAACTGGGAACCTCTTGTACTGGGGAGAGCCCTAGAGAAGGGCCTGGCTTCTGAAACCTTCCTGCGTCCTTGGGCGGTGGGGTGAGCTGGGCAGAGAGAAACCGTCAGCCATGTCGGCTGGCTTCTCTCCTCCCCGCAGAGCGTCAGGCCGCCTCGCCGCCGTCTGCTCTCTCCGGGCTGGGTGGATTTACGACTGCAGCTCTGGCCTCTGCCTGGTGGGCCAGCCGCTTTCTGTGCGGGGAGGGAGGGGGAGGCGAAGAAGGATAGGGTGACTCCTGCGCCTCTTCTCGGGCTCTCCCGTTCAGGTTCTCACAGGCTGCCGGGTATAAATAGAATCTGCCACTCATGCTGCAGCGAGGGAGACTCCATTTTGTGGCAGGACGTGTGGAGAAAGGACCGGGGATGCGTGCCCAGAACTTCTTAGTGAGGGCGCCCTAGTTGTGGACTGGCGGGGAGTGGGTGGGTGGGTGGAGAGAGGAGGAATCCTGGCTCCAGGAGAAACGGCTTCTGGCTAAAGCTGGATCCTCGTACTGATGAAACTGGAGAGGGGAGACTCAAAATGGGGTGGGTTATTGGAAGCAGGTGCAAGCGCCATGTTTCTGGCACATATATCCCTACCTTTAAGAGAGGAGATCTTCCGAAAATTGTCTTTTCCCCACCCCCCTGTAATACCTTGCAAAATATTTCAGAAAGCAAAAGAGTTCATAGAATCCTAGAGTTGGAAGGGACCTCCAGGGTCATCTAGTCCAACCCCCTGCACAATGCAGGAAACTCACAAATTATTGTTCAGTCACACAGCTGAGTCCGACTCTTTGTGACCCCCTGGACAAAGTCACACCAGGCTCTCCTGTCTTCCACCATCCTCCAAAGTCTGCTCAAATTTGTGTTTGTTGCATCCAGTCACGCTGTCCAGCCATCTCATCTTTTGCCGTCCCCTTCTTCTTTCCAGTTTGGAGAGCCAGTTTGGTGTAGTGGTGAAGTGTGCGGACTCTTATCTGGGAGAACTGGGTTTGATTCCCCACTCCTCCACTTGCACCTGCTGAAATGGCCTTGGGTCAGCCATAGCTCTGGCAGAGGTTGTCCTTGAAAGGGCAGCTGCTGTGAGAGCCCTCTCCAGCCCCACCCACCTCACAGGGTGTCTGTTGTGGGGGAGGAGAGTAAAGGAGATTGTGAGCCACTCTGAGACTCTTCGGAGTGGAGGGCGGGATATAAATCCAATATCTTCTTCTTCTTCTTCTTCTTTCGCCTCCCCCTAAATTCACAGGATCCTCATTGCTGTCAGATGGCCATCTAGCCTCTGCTGAAAAACCTCCAAGGAAGGAGAGCCCACCACCTCCCGAGGAGGAAGCCTGTTCCACTGAGGAACCGCTCTAACGGTTAGGAAGTTCTTCCTCATGTTGAGCCAGAAACTCTTTTGATTTAATTTCAACCCATTGGTTCTGGTCCTCCCTTCCAGAGCCACAGAAAACAATTCCACCCCATCCTCTGGATGACAGCCCTTCAAGTACTTGAAGATGGGGATCCCATCACCTCTCAGCCACCTCCTCTCCGGGCTAAACATGCCCAGCTCCTTCAACCTTTCTTCACAGGACTTGGTCTGCAGCAAGGTTTGCAAGAGTAATTTTCCTGCAGCCTCTCACAAACATAGAGCTGGATATCTGGTCCAACCCAGTTGTACAGTGCAGGGAATTCATAGCCACCTCCCCTATTGACCTCTGCTCTATGGCCAAAGAAAGGCAGAAAACTCCCAGGATTCCTGGGCCAATCTGACCTGGAAGAAAATTCCTTTCTGACTCCAAAGTGGCGATTTCCAGTGTCCTGTGCATATAAGAAAGTCCACCAGAGCCAAGCCGTGGCCTATTCCTTCCTGCTCTCCTTCTCATGATCTTCCTAAATTTATAGTGAGAACGGAACTGGGGGCTCCCTGGCCCAGTCTGGCCACTGGGCTCTAGTAACTGGGGGAGGGCGGTATTTGCGAGTTTCCTGCATTGTGCAGGGGGTTGGGCTACATGACCCTGGAGGTCCCTTCCAACGCTAGGATTCTATAACTCTTGTGCCTGTATTGAAAAACTAACCTGCTGGAGTCTTCCTTGCTGTGTTTGACGCCTTCAGGTGGGTAGCCATTTTCAGACCAACAGACGTTTTACTCTGGGGAATAAGCTTTCGTGTGCATGCGTTCTCTCTTAGATACCTGAAGAAGTGTATCAGAAGAAGTGTGCATGCACGAAAGCTTATCCCCGGAAATATCGGGGGGGGGGGGCAGGGTTTGTAGCAGAAATTCCTTTGCATATTAGGCCACACACCCCTGATGTATCCAATCCTCCAAGAACTTACAGTAGGCCTTATACGAAGTGCTCTGTAAGCCCTTGGAGGTTTGGCTACATCAGAGGGGTGTGGCCTAATAGGCAAAGGAGTTCCTGCTACAAATAAAGCCCAGGTCCTAAGACTGTCTCATTACCTCACGTTAGAGTTGCCAACTCAGAAAATTTCTGGGGACTTTGGGGGTGGAGCCAGGAGACCTTCCCAGAAAATTCCTGGGGACTTTGGGGGTGGAGCCAGGAGACCTTCCCATTCCCTAGCAACAGACATACCTCATGCTAAGGATACAGGGCTTTTTTGGTAGCAGGAACTCCTTTGCATATTAGGCCATGCTCCCCTGATGTAGCCAATCCTCCTGGAGCTCACAGTCGGCCCTGTACTAAGAGCCCTGTAAGCTCTTGGAGGATTGGCTGCATCAGGAGGGTGTGGCCTAATATGCAAAGGAGTTCCCATTACAAAAAAAAGCCCTGCCCAAAATAAAACTGTGCCAGTCTTAAAGGTGTGTGACTTGTGTGTACCTAAACCACGTAGGGGTCTCCAGCCTTTTTAAACCTGTGATCACCAATAAAATTTTGAGGAGGGGGTGGGGGTGGAGACCAGCACCCCCAAAATGGCAGGAATCGGAGCCAGTCACTAAAATGGCTGCCACGGGAGATGGAATCGAACACAGCGCCTCCCTCCCAACTTTGCAGTAGCAGGAAACCCTTTCATTTGAATGAGGGAAGCCAGTAACAAATTCTACCTTACAGTAACTCTACCCACTTGGTGGGTGCTATGGTGCACCAAGGCACCATGGTTGGTTTGGTGCAGTGGTTAGGAGCGCAGAATCTGATCTGGGAAAACTGGGCTTGATTCCCGACTCCTTCTCTGCATGCAGCTGCTGGGTGACCTTGGGCAAGCTGCAGTTCTCGAAAGAGCTCTCTTAGCCCCGTTGACCTCACAGGGTGTCTGTTGTGGGTAGAAGATGATGATATTGGATGTATATCCCACCCTCCACTTAGAGTCTCAGAACGGCTCATAATCTCCTTTACCTTCCTCCCCCACAACAGACACCCTGTGAGGTGGATGGGGCTGAGAGAGCTCTCCCAGAAGCTGCCCTTTCAGGGACAACTCCCGCGAGAGCTCTGGCTGACCCAAGGCCATGCCAGCAGATTCAAGTGGAGAAGTGGGGAATCAAACCCGGTTCTCCTAGATAAGAGTCTGCGCACTTTGCCACTATACAAAACTGGCTCTCTTACAGGTGGACCCGGTTGGATGGTAGAACAGAACTGTAGTTCTTAGCGACACCTGGTTTTCCTTCGGCCTAGTTATATCTACCTTGCGTGAGAGGGGGAAGGTAAAAGCCCTGACATTAATGTACACCTCAAGCTGCCTTGTTCTAAATTGGACCTTTGGTCCATCAAATGCAGACCGATTCCCCACTCACCTTAGGCCGCTCTCACGCTCCTCTTCTTTGCCCCGGGGGCTGAAACTTGCTTCGGCTTTTTCGTGCAGCAAACAGAAACAGGGTTTTAGAGGAGCTTGTTTGCTGCGCGAAAAAGGTGGCGTGGGTTGCAGCCCTGGGGCAGATAGTGTGAAATCCAACGGAAGCTCCACGGAGAAGAAGAGAGTGAGAGAGGCATAAGGCTAGTGGGGAATCAGTCTCAGTCTTGTCTACTCAGACCAGCAGCTGCCCTCCAGGATCTCAGGCAGAGGTCTTCCCCATCACTTCCTGACTGGTCCTTTTAACAGGAGATTCTGCTGGGGATTGAACTTGGGACCTTCTGCATGCCGAGCAGAGGCTCTAACGCTAACCCCATGCGTGAAGCTGCCTTATACTGAATCAGACCATTGATCCCTTGAGACTAGCAGGCACTCTCCATTAATACATTAAGGGGAGGGACGGTGGCTCAGTGGTAGAGCATCTGCTTGGTAAGCAGAAGGTCCCAGGTTCAATCCCCGGCATCTCCAACTAAAAAGGGTCCAGGCAAGTAGGTGTGAACAGCTTGAGACTTTGGAGAGCCGCTGCCAGTCTGAGTAGACAAGATTGACTTTGATGGACCGAGGGTCTGATTCAGTATAAGGCAGCTTCAGATGTTCAATACTTTATTTATTGGGCCATTTCTCCCCTGCCTTTCCTCGTGGTCAAGGGAGGCTGCCACTGTGAAGGTCCCCTCATAGAAAACCTTCCATAATCTCCTAAAATCTGCAAAGGAGTGTTTTTCAAAGACGAAGAGCCAGATTGGAGACCAGCAAGATTTAGGGGGGCGTGAGCTTTTGAGAGTCGCAGTTCTCATCAGATAACCGCTGGGAATGTTGTTGGTTTCCGCCATGCTGCTGGATTCGAATCTGGATCTTGTGCAGCAGACCAAACAGGGTCCCCTTGCTGTCCTTCTGCTGCTCAAATGGAGGGTGAAGAGACAAAGACCCGCCCAAGGAACTGAGCTCATAATGTTCACTTCTGCGTGAAACGGAATCCCCCTCTTCAGAGGCCAGGGCGAGAGAAGCTGCTGACAGAGTGAAGACGGGCCCGGCACCCGTCTGCCTTCTTGGGCTTTTGAGATAATGATGGCCAGGCAGTCTGCCCTAATCAGGATTAAGGGGGGGGGGGGTTTGGTACTGATACCTCTGGGGGAGGTTGGCCAGGTATCCGAGCGCTCCAGCAGGAGGCAGGTGTAAAATGACACGGCGAGAGGACATTCATGGTTCTCCCGGATGCCATCTGGAGCGATGAAGAAATGCATCCGCCTCACGTTGCTTCTCTTCTTCCTCTCCCCCCCCCCTCCAACAAATGTATGGGATTCATAAGCTCACAGCAATACCTGCAGTGGGATATCCCGAGTGCTTCTTTTTCTCCCTTTCTCACAATACAAGAACTCGAGGGCATTCAATGAAATTGCATTCAATGAAATATATATACGTGTATGTGTGTGTGTGTGTGTGTGTATATATGTATGTATGTATATGTGTATATATATGTATATATACACACACACACTGGCCACTGTGTGACCCAGTGTTGGACTGGATGGGCCATTGGCCTGATCCAACATGGCTTCTCTTATGTTCTTACATGACACAGAGTGTTGGACTGGATGGGCCATTGGCCTGATCCAACAGGGCTTCTCTTATGTTCTTATGTGACACAGAGTGTTGGACTGGATGGGCCATTGGCCTGATCCAACATGGCTTCTCTTATGTTCTTACGTGACACAGAGTGTTGGACTGGATGGGCCATTGGCCTGATCCAACATGGCTTCTCTTATGTTCTTACGTGACACAGAGTGTTGGACTGGATGGGCCATTGGCCTGATCCAACAGGGCTTCTCTTATGTTCTTATGTGACACAGAGTGTTGGACTGGATGGGCCACTGGCCTGATCCAACAGGGCTTCTCTTATGTGACACAGAGTGTTGGACTGGATGGGCCACTGGCCTGATCCAACATGGCTTCTCTTATGTTCTTATGTGACACAGAGTGTTGGGCTGAATGGGCCATTGGCTTGATCCAACATGGCTTCTCTTATGTTCTTACGTTGTGAGGCACTCCAAAGGGATCTGTTGAGGCTGGGTGAGTGGGTGTCAACGTGGCAGATGAGGTTCAGTGTGGCCAAGTGCAAAGTAATGCACATTGGGGCCAAGAATCCCAGCTACAAATACAAGTTGATGGGGTGCAAACTGGCAGAGACTGACCAAGAGAGATATCTTGGGGTCATTGTAGAGAACTCACTGAAAATGTCAAGACAGTGTGCGATTGCAATAAAAAAGGCCAACGCCATGCTGGGAATCATTAGGAAGGGAATTGAAAACAAATCAGCCAGTATCATAATGCCCCTGTATAAATCGATGGTCCAGTCTCATTTGGAGTACTGTGTGCAGTTCTGGTCGCCGCACCTCAAAAAGGATATTATAGCACAGGAAAAAGTCCAGAAAAGGGCAACTAGAATGATTAAAGGTTTGGAACACTATCCCTATGAAGAAAGTTTGAAACGCTTGGGGCTCTTTAGCTTGGAGAGATGTCGACTGCGGGGTGACATGAGAGAGGTTGACAAGATAATGCATGGGATGGAGAAAGCAGAGAAAGAAGTCCTCTTCTCCCTTTCTCACAGTACAAGAACTTGTGGGCCACAGAGTGTTGGACTGGATGGGCCATTGGTCTGATCCAACATGACTTCTTATGTTCGCCTGCTATCTAACATCTGTCAGACAGCTCTCTTGTGCGAGTAATGCAGCGTTTGAATGGGACAAATTAAGTGCTGGAGGACATAAGGAGGGCTACAGGCATAGCTGGCTTTGAGATTAGACACATTCACAGAGGGTGGGTCTGTCAGTGGGTCCAAGTCATTGTGATGAAAGAGAAGAGTAAATCAGAAGAGTTTCCGGTTAAACGTTAGGAAGAACTTCCTGACCATTAGAGCGGTTCCTCAGTGGAACAGGCTTCCTCCTTGGGAGGTGGTGGGCTCTCCTTCCTTGGAGGTTTTTCAACAGAGGCTAGATGGCCATGTGAATTTAGGAGGTGTTTGTGAGTTTCCTGCATTGTGCAGGGGTTGGACTAGATGACCCTGGAGGTCCCCTCCAACTCTAGGATTCTATAAACCTCTGTATTCAGAGGCATCCCACCTCTCAATCCCAAAGCCAGGAGGCAATATCAGGCAAAGGCTTTGTTCTCTATGCCTTGTTGTTGGCCCTCCAGAGAAGCTGATTTGCTGCCATGTGAAATGGATACTGGACTAGATGGACCTTCACTGGTCTGATCCAGCAGGGTTCTTCTGATGTTTTTCTCAGGGGAAGGCCTAGGCCTCTCTGCCCTATTGTTGGCCCTCCAGAGGAACTGGTTGGCCATTGTGTGAGACAGGATGCTGGACTAGATGGACCCTCACTGGTCTGACCCAGAAGGGCTCTTCTGATGTTCTTCTCAGGGAAAGGCCTTGGCCTCTCTGCCATGTTGTTGGCCCTCCAGATGAACTGGTTGTCCCCTGTGTGAGACTGGAGGCTGGACTAAATAGACCCTCCCTGGTCTGACCCAGCAGGGCTCTTCTGATGTTCTTCTCAGGGGAAGGCTTTGGCCTCTATGCCCTGTTGTTGGCCCTCCAGAGGAACTGGTTGTCCCCTGTGTGAGACAGGAGGCTGGAGTAAATAGACCCTCACTGGTATGACCCAGCAAGGCTCTCCTTATGTTCTTCTCAGGGAAGGCCTCAGCCTCTTTGCCCTGTTGTTGGCCCTCCAGAAGAACTGGGTGGCCACTGTGTGACAGAGGAGGCTGGGCTAGATGGACCCTCACTGGTCTGACCCAGCAGGGTTCTTCTGATGTTCTTCTCAGGGGAAGGCCTCAGCCTCTCTGCCTTGTCAATGGCCTCCCAGTGGAACTGGTTGGCCACTGTGTGAGAGATGGTGCTCGACTGGGTGGACCTTTGGTCTGATCCGGCAGGGCTCTTCTGATGTTCTTATGCTTGTTAGGAGCATTTCTTGATAAACTTTCATGAGGACCAAATTCCTGACAGCTGTCCTGTGTGTGCCAGTACAAATCTGCTTTCCTCTCCAGTTCCCAAGAGGCAAAGAGAGATCTTTCAGAGGGATTTGATCATCTGATTATCCCTAACGAATTCACTCTTTTCCAACAGTTCTGGGAAGTCATCAGCGATGAACATGGTATAGATCCCACTGGCACCTACCATGGAGACAGCGATCTTCAGTTGGAGAGGATCAATGTCTACTACAATGAGGCCACAGGTGAGTACAGGTAGTAGTGCCAAATATATACTGGAAGTCAAAGGTCCTTCATAAAATCTCACTGTGGTTCTTGCTGCACAAATCTACATGCCGTCATCCGTTCTTTTCCCACACACCCACGTCCTTCCTTTTCTTCTCTTGCCATGCACTCATAGCCTGTATTCATGCATTCTCCGTTGCGGCCCATAGTTTACGAAATGGCCTGTCTGAGGAAGTTGGGAAGCCTTCCACTCTCTTGACTTTTCACAGACTGTGCAAAACAGAATCATTCGTTGTTTTTACACAAATAGACCTTCACCCAAAGAGTAATTAACACATGGAATTCACTGCCACAGGAAGTGGAGGCAGCTACGAGCATAGACAGCTTCAAGAGGGGACTGGATAAATATATGGAGCAGAGGTCCATCAGTGGCTATTAGCCTCAAAGCGTAGATGGAACATTCTGTTTGGGGCAGTGATATTCTGTCTTCTTGGGGCTCGGGGGGCAACAGTGGGAGGGCATCTGGAGTTGTGGCCCCACTGGGGGTGGGGGGCTGATGGTGTCTTGTTTTTGGCCACTGTGTGACACAGTGTTGGACTGGATGGGCCTTTGGCCTGATCCAACATGGCTTCTCTGATGTTCTTATGTCTGGGGAAGGGATGCTCTGTGTTTCTGGTGCTTGGGGGGCAAGAGTGGGAGGACTTCTGGAGTTCTGGCCCCACTGGTGGACCTCCTGATGGCACCTGGGTTTTTTTGGCTGCTGTGTGACACAGAGTGTTGGACTGGATGGGTCATTGGCCTGATCCAACATGGCTTCTCTTATGTTCTTCTGTGACACAGAGTGTTGGACTGGATGGGTCATTGGCCTGATCCAACATGGCTTTTCTCACGTTCTTATAATGTGATTTCACTGGTTTATACAAGGGTGGCCAACGGTAGCTCTCCAGATATTTTTTTTTTGCCTACAACTCCCATCAACCCCAGCCAGCATGGCCAGTGACTGAGGCTGATGGGAGTTGTAGGCAAAAAAAAAGATCAGGAGAGCTACCGTTGGCCACCCCTGAATTCTACAACCTTTATTTGGATTAACAGTGTAAAACAGCTGCCCATCAGGGGAGGCCGGGATATAAATCTGATAAAATAAAATATAAAAGGGAAGCTATGGATCAGTGTGAAAATTGCATTTTTGGAAGGAAGGGCCTACTACAACATAACAGATTGGTCCAGTAAAATGCACTGTTTTATCTACCCATATGATACTGTGTGACCTGCATTGTTTAAAATGTACTGTTTGGTACTTAACACTTTGTTCTGACGGCAACGCTGTTTCGAAATTCTGCAATTCTTAGTCTTGTTACATAGCTTATTAAATGTATCCTGCAGAGTGCCTTGAATTATGTTGCGCACTTTGCGTTCCTTCTCTGTGAGAAAGACAATCTATAAATAAAAATCGAGTGAAAGCCGATCTGAATTGGTAACACTCACGATCAGTCTAGCGAACAGCGGCTGGCATGTATAAGGATAGCCGGTTTCCCTTCTGCACGTTGTCAGTGTGTTTGACATGACAGTGAAATCTCTAAATTCTGGACAAGCCTGCAGCATCAATACGTCCCACTGCTATAGAACTCTTACCAGATCTTTCCCCCAAGCAGTCGTTGAGAGTTTGGGCAAGTTACCCGTTACAGAAGATCATATTGGATTTATACCCTGCCCTCCACTCTGAATCTCAGAGCAGCTCACAATCTCCTTTACCTTCCTCCCCCATAACGGACACCCTGTGAGGTAGATGGGGCTGAGAGAGCTCTGTCAGAAGCTGCCCTTTCAAGGACAGCTCTGCGAGAGCTATGGCCAACCCAAGGCCATTCCAGCAGCTGCAAGGGGAGGAGTGGGGAATCAAACTCAGTTCTCCCAGATTAGAGTCCATGCACTTAACCACTACACCAAACTGGCTTGACTCTTCCCTTGACGAAGGGCTTTTGCAGGCACACAAGGCAATAACCTGATGTGGGCTTGTACTCTGGGCTTTTCCAAGGCAGATTTACAGGCGAATACTAAAATAATGGGGAAGGGGGCTGTTGTCACAAGTGGGTTCTTGCCCTCATTTTTAAGGCTTTCCCTCTCTCTCTACTCAGGTGGCAAATACGTCCCCCGGGCCGTCTTGGTGGACCTGGAACCCGGCACCATGGACTCCGTCAGGTCTGGACCTTTTGGGCAAATCTTCAGGCCTGACAACTTTGTCTTTGGTAAGGAGCAACCTGGGAAGGTGGTTGGAGAGGTCTTCAAGTTCAGTGTGTCAGATGTAATGTGCTTCTTGCGAAATGGAGAGGAAATGTTAGTAACAGATTTGGGGGTAGTAACTAGCTATGCAGGTAATTACTGAGGAGTATTCCCGCCCTCCAAGGGCTCAAGATAAGTTATAATATTTGATACAACACACACAAAGTGGTTTTAAAGCCAGGGCTGATAACCAAGTGTTTTTAGAAAATGGGTGGGGCTTTTGCCCAGCAGGGCTTCTGATTGGCCATTGGAGATTTGATTGGCTGTACAGATTTTCAAAAACATTGTTTTGGCAGCAGCTGCCACCACAACACAAGAATCTTCATTGGGTGACTGAAGGGAAGCTGTGGCGGCCATTTTGTGTATGGCTGTGCCTCCTGTGGCAGCCATTTTGTGTAGGGCCCTGCCTACTGTGGCAGCCATTTTGTGTAGGGCCCTGCCTCCTGTGGTGGCCATTTTGTGGCTGTGTCCACCACACCGTGTTAGAAAAGAGGTGCCCACAGACTCAAAAAGATTGGGGGTCCCTGGTCTGTGCTGTGTAGGAATGCGCACAAACCTCAAAAACCCAGTTTAGTTTGGGATTCGTGGTCCCTGTCAGCTGTTAGGTTTAAATGACTGCTAGTCGTGTTACTAGTGGGTTTGCTTCCCTCTCCCACAAGTGAAACTGATGAGCAAAATGGCTGCCAGCCTTTTAAACCCAACAGCTCACCTGCAGGCTTCATGCCTCAGCTGTTAGGTTTAAGTGGCCCCAAACAGCCTATTTACAGACAAAATATTTGAGAAGGCGCCTTCACTGAACATCTACTCAGGAACTTCAAACTGGTCTGAGTCTGCACTGAATTTTGGCTCACGAGCCAGTTCATGCCCGTTCCTAATGCAGTGTTCTGTTGAGGCGTGGAAGTTTCTGCCGCAGTGAGCAAGCGTCATCCTCAGTGATTTCAGGAAACTGTGACTCGCTGACGAGTTAAGAAGCATAGCTGTATTTTTCAGAATGTACTTTTGCTGCCTTCTCTCCCCTCCCCGCCTAACCTAGGAAGCCCACTGTCATTTCAGACGCATTTCTAGTAAAAGCCGAGCATTTGGTGCATGCACGCAGGCATAACCTCCATTATCTGCTGTGCCCTGAGCGTTAAGAGCTGCGTGTACCCAATGCAACACAGCTCTTTGTTACAACCACCCTCTCCTTCCACTTGAGAGAGGTGCCCGGGGGCAGAAGCCAGCTCAACAGCTTTTTGGCAAACTGCGTGTCCTGGTTCAGGTTTTACGAGCATGGGTGTGGGCCCAGGTGCTGACTGGGAAGAAGAGGATCTGGAAGTTTTTTTGTGATGCGCAGAGTAGAAGTATATTCTAGCTAGGGTGGGTCAGAAGCGTTTATCCGTGTGTGCCTTAAAATGCGGCTTCTTGAGGGTGATTTCTTTGTGCTGAAAGAGGAGCAGTAACATTCCGTCCTGAGGAAAACCAGCTTTTTTTAAAGCAAGTGGATGCAGACACAGTCGAAATGGGGAACAGGCTCTGTGAAACTTCGTTCAGGTTATACCAGTAATTTTTTTAAAAAATGCACTTGAACGCGAATCTTGAAATGAGAACTTCCTATAATACGGATTGATTAGAACAGGGGTCCCTGATCTTTTTTGAACCTTTAGAAATCTTTGGAATTGACACAGCGCAGGGGGCGCTGCCACAAAATGGCTGCCGCAGGAGGTGAAAATAAGAAAATGGCCGCCACAGCGGCTTAACCTTCAGTCACACAGTGAAGATTCTTGTTCTGCGGTGACCGCTTCTGCCGAAGCAATGCCTTTCTTAAAAGTCTGCACAGCCAGTCAGAAGCCTTGCTGAGTGAAATCCCACCTGGCCTTGTCCACTTTAAAGAACATTCGACGGACGCCTTGTTGGGGTACCTCAGCTTAGAACGTTAAGCATGTTTGGCTGTTGGGTTGCACATGTGTGGTTCTGAAGTAGCCAAGAACTTTTGACTTTCCCATGAAAAGAAATGGTGTAGCTGGTGGAAGGCAGATCGGCCAGGATTTGTGAGAGTTCTGCCTGAAAGCATAGGAGCCTCTTCCAGATGCTACGTTCAGTTTTTTCAAAATATCATAGATCTGCCAGCCTACTGCTTTGAATGGCAGGGAGCCAGACTGCACTTTGGCCACTGTGTGACACAGAGTGTTGGAGCGGATGGGCCATTGGCCTGATCCAACATAGCTTCTCTTATGTTCTCATGTCTGGGGCAGTGATACTCTGTCTTCTTGGTGCTTGGGGGGGCAGAGTGGGAGGGCTTCTAGTGTCCTGGCCCCAATTATGGACCTCCTGAGGGCACCTGGGGTTTTTGGCCACTGTGTGACAGAGTGTTGGACCAGATGGGCCATTGGCCTGATCCAACATAGCTTCTCTTATGTTCTCGTAAGAGCCAGTTTGGTGTAGTGGTGAAGTGTGTGGACTCTTATCTGGGAGAACCGGGGTTGATTCCCCACTCCTCCACTTGCACCTGCTGGAGCGGCCTTGGGTCAGCCATAGCTCTGGCAGAGGTTGTCCTTGAAAGGGCAGCTGCTGTGAGAGCCCTCTCAGCCCCACCCACCTCACAGGGTGTCTGTTGTGGGGGGAGAAGATATGGGAGATTGTAAGCCGCTCTGAGTCTCTGATTCAGAGAGAAGGGCGGGGTATAAATCTACAATTCTTCTTCTTCTCATGTCTGGGGCAGTGATACCCTGTATTCTTGGTGCTTGGGGGGGCACAGTGGGAGGGCTTCTAGTGTCCTGGCCCCACTGATGGACCTCCTGAGGGCACCTGGGGTTTTTGGCCACTGTGTGACACAACATGATCCAACATGGCTTCTCTTACGTTCTCATATCTGGGCATTGATGCTTCGTATTCTTGGTGCTTGGGGGGCAGCAGTGGGAGGACTTCTGGAATTCTGGCCCTGCTGGTGGACCCTTTTAACGGCACCTAGATGGGTCATCGGCCTTACCCAACATGGCTTCTCTAAATGTTCTTACCTAGTTAAATTTGGGATTTTGTAGCATCATGGGTCAGGTATACTCTGTGAATACTTGCTCTTACAAATTTATTTTGAAATGGGTTCAGAAGCTCCTCCTGCTTGCACATCTGGATTTCAGTTCTTGAGTCCATTTTATTTTGTCAGCTTGGAAGAATCTGGGTCAAAATTGGCATCTCCGGGAGATGGACGGAACTCCTTATTTGCATAATAGTTGGTTTTGTCCCCTTACTGATCTCTAGAAACAAAAGGTGGGTTTTGACCGTGTCGTCACCAGTGGCTGCTTCTGACCCGTGTTCCCTCTAAGATGTGTTAGTGCAAGATAGCTCACAGTATTTTAGCTTCTGGCTCAAATGTTTTTGTCTTAGCTTAGGAAACATGGCCCCGGAGCAAACGAACGTATGCTGTAGGTCACAACTTTAATACCAGGAGCTCCCGAAATAGAATTTGCTCACAGGACCCCACAGCTTAGAGCAGAGCTGTCAAACTCATTTGTTATGAGGGCCGGATCTGACATAAATGAGACCTTGTCGGGCCGGTCCATGTCAGGCTGGGGCTGGGACTGGGCCATGTGTGTTCCTATTTAAGATCAGGTAGCAGAGATATAAACTTTATAAAGGACACAGCCAAATACAAATACATTTTTAAAAACTTAAAACATGCTTAAAATGTTAGCACTGATTGGTCTTAAAGATGCTTTCTTTGCATCTCTCCCATGGGATCCAGGGAACTGGGCAAAGGAAGCTCTGGCTCTTTCCTTCCTTCCCCAGGGGACTGGGGGGGGGGGTGGAGGAGCCTCAGCCAATAGAAGGAAGAGAGGCTTGGCTCAGTAGCTCTGCTGTGCGATTGAGAGAGCCTGGCAAAGCAAGCTATTCCTCCCCAAGGGAGGTGCCTCAGCCAGTGGAGAAAATAGAGGCTTTGCTCTGTAGCTCCTGTGCAATTGAGCAAGCCTGGCAAAGCAAGCAGAAGGAAACAAAATATAGGAGAAGGAATCAGATGACAGCCAGTTGCTCGGGGGCCTGATAGGAGTCCTCCGGGGGCCTAATTCAGCCCCCAAACTACATGTTTGACACCTCTCACTTAAGAAGGAGTGTTGCTTCTGACCCAATGGCTTAAAAAAAACCCCAAAACATCCCAACTCTTTTCTTGTTACTTAGGCCAGAGTGGTGCCGGGAACAACTGGGCCAAGGGACACTACACGGAAGGGGCCGAGCTGGTTGACTCCGTCCTGGACGTGGTCAGGAAAGAAGCAGAGAGCTGTGACTGCCTCCAGGGCTTCCAGCTGACCCACTCCCTCGGCGGGGGCACCGGCTCCGGGATGGGCACTCTGCTGATCAGCAAGATCCGAGAGGAGTACCCCGACCGCATCATGAACACCTTCAGCGTGGTGCCGTCGCCGAAGGTCTCGGACACAGTGGTAGAGCCGTACAACGCCACCCTCTCTGTGCACCAGTTGGTGGAGAACACGGACGAGACGTACTGCATCGACAACGAGGCCCTCTACGACATCTGTTTCCGCACCCTCAAGCTCACCACCCCCACCTACGGCGACCTCAACCACCTGGTCTCGGCCACCATGAGCGGCGTGACCACCTGCCTGCGCTTCCCCGGCCAGCTCAACGCCGACCTCCGCAAGCTGGCCGTCAACATGGTCCCCTTCCCCCGCCTCCACTTCTTCATGCCCGGCTTCGCCCCTCTCACCAGCCGGGGCAGCCAGCAGTACCGCGCCCTGACCGTCCCGGAGCTCACCCAGCAGATGTTTGACGCCAAGAACATGATGGCGGCCTGCGACCCCCGCCACGGGCGGTACCTGACCGTCGCGGCCGTCTTCCGCGGCAGGATGTCCATGAAAGAAGTGGACGAGCAAATGCTCAACGTGCAGAACAAGAACAGCAGCTACTTTGTGGAGTGGATCCCCAACAACGTCAAGACGGCCGTCTGCGACATCCCGCCCCGGGGGCTCAAGATGGCCGCCACCTTCATCGGCAACAGCACCGCCATCCAGGAACTCTTCAAGCGCATCTCGGAGCAGTTCACGGCCATGTTCCGCCGCAAGGCCTTCCTCCACTGGTACACGGGCGAAGGGATGGACGAGATGGAGTTCACGGAGGCCGAGAGCAACATGAACGACCTGGTCTCGGAGTACCAGCAGTACCAAGACGCCACGGCCGAAGAAGGAGAGTTCGAAGAGGAGGCTGAGGAGGAAGTGGCGTGAAGGTCTCCTCTCTGCACCCCTCCCGCGGCTCCTTTTGATCCCCGACAGCCTTCTGAACCGATGGGCCATATTCCTGCGCTGGCATAGACTTGAACGTTTCAAGGCCCACCTTCGAGGAGACCAGAGCTTTCCCCTTACGCCTGTCGATGCCGCGGTGTGAAAACAATCCATGCCGGGGGGGGGGGGTCTTTTTTGTTCAGGAATGGCAGCGGGCAGTAATATGTCTAGCAAAAGCACTACCAAGCCTCTTCTTTCACCGGCTCCTTCCCCTCCCCCCCCCACCTACTCTGCAAAGCGCCTTCTCTGCAGTGTCGTCCATCTTTCGTGTTCTGTGTGGTCGTGTGAATTTTTTTTTGGGGTTCGTTTTCCAGTAATGAGTATGCACTAACTCACAACCTGCATTGTTCTAGAGGTTTTTGTCCCCCACCCCCTTCCCATGTATGTCAGGCTTAAGGGAAAGGTTATTGGAACTGGGCGCGGGGAGGGGGTGGCATGGAAGGTTGGGACTCTCCTTTAGGGTGAAACGTAGTCCCTTTTTGAGTGTGTTTGCTGTCGAAACAAGTGTATGTCTCCACAATAAACTACTGAATATTGGTACAGGCGAATTTTGGCTTTGAGTGTTGTCTTGTTCGATCTACCCTGAAGAAGAAGAAAAGGAAAGAAGATAGTGGATGTATATCCTGCACTCGACTCCGAATCACAGAGTCTCAGAGCAGCTCACAGTCTCCTTTCCCTTCCTCCCCCACAACAGATACCCTGTGAGGCTGGTGGGGCAGAGAGAGCGCTGACAGAAGCTGCCCTTTCAAGGACAGCTCTGCGGGAGCTACGGCTGACCCAAGGCCATTCCAGCAGCTGTAGGTGGAGGAGTGGGGAATCAAACCCAGTTCTCCCAGATGAGAGTCCCCACACTTAAGCACTACACCAAACTGGCTCTCTTTTTGAAGTCTCAAACTTCCGAAAAATGGTGTGTAGCTTTTCTGCATGCGGACACGTGCTCCTGTTTTAAACTGCTTTCCCTTTGTGCAGGCTAGTTGTGCTTTACAACATGTAGAACAAAAAAGTGGAGAGCTGCATTGATACAAAGCAGACTCCAGACGTGGAAGCCGCGTACTGTCTTGTTTTAAGACTAGAACGGGGGCAGTCAAACTTGCTTAACGTAAGAGTCATGTAGCATAAATGTCAGGTGTTTTGAGAGCCGCAACACAATGCCAGATGTTTGAGAGCCGCAAGACAGGAAGGAAGGGAGGGAGAAGAACTTAAAATGCTTTCTCCAAGCCAGCCAATGGGATGGGGTGGGGCTTTGGGAGCCACACAATATGTGCGAAAGAGCCATGTGTGGTTCCTGAGCCTCAGTTTGGCCACACCCAGACTAGAAGAACCCAACTGCAAGCTTTAGAGTTCTGCAATGGTGGGAGTTGATTTTGGTCTCTAGAGAGTTGCTGGGAGCAAGACTGCTTTAGGATAGGGCAGGGGTGGCCAACGGTAGCTCCCCAGAAGTTTTTTTGCCTACAGCTCCCATCAGCCCCAGCCAGCATGGCCATGCTGGCTGGGGCTGATGGGAGTTGTAAGCAAAAAAAAATCTGGAGAGCTACCGTTGGCCACTCCTGGGCTAGGGTGCTGAGAGCGTACACAGAAGTTGATGGGCGGCACATTCAGGACAGACAAAAGGAAATACTACCTTACAAAGAGTGATTAAAAGGTGGAATTTGCTGCCGGAGGATGTAGTGATGGCCGCAGGCATAAAGTGCTTTCAAAAGGAATTAGACTTACAGAGGATACATCAATGGCTACTAGTCAAGGTGAATGAGGGGAATCTCTACATTCAGAAGTATGAAACCTCTGGATCCCAGAGCCAGGAGGCAACATCAGGGGGAGGCCTCAGCCTCTGCCTTGTTGGCCCTCCGGAGGAACTGGTTGGCCACTGTGTGAGACAGGAGGCTGGATTAGATGGACCCTCCCTGGTCTGACCCAGCAGGGCTCTTCTGAGGTTCTTCCCAGGGGAAGGCCTCAGCCTCTGTGCCCTGTTGCTGGCCCTCCAGAGGAACTGGTTGGCCACAGTGTGAGACAGGAGGCTGGACTAGATGGACCCTCCCTGGTCTGACCCAGCAGGGCTCTTGTGAGGTTCTTCTCAGGGGAAGGCCTCGGCCTCTCTGCCCTGTTGTTGGCCCTCCAGAAGAACTGGTCAGCCACTGTGTGAGGCAGGAGGTTGGACTAGATGGACCTTCCCTGGTCTGATCCAGCAGGGCTCTTCTGATGTTCTTCTCAGGGGAAGGCCTCAGCCTCTGCCCTCTCATTGGCCCTCCAGAGGAACTGGTCAGCCACTGTGTGAGACAGAAAGCTGGACTAGATGGACCCTCACTGGTCTGACCTAGCAGGGCTCTTCTGATGTTCTTCTCAGGGGAAGGCCTCAGCCTCTCTGCCCTGTTTTTGGCCCTCCAGAGGAACTGGCTGGCCACTGTGTGAGACACAAGGCTGGACTAGATGGACCCTCCCTGGTCTGATCCAGCAGGGCTCTTGTGATGTTCTTCTCAAGGGAAGGCCTCAGCCTCTCTGCCCTGTTGTTGGCCCTCTAGAGGAACTGGTTGGCCCCTGTGTGAGACAGGTGGCTGGACTTGGATGGATCCTCCCTGGTCTGACCCAGCAGGGCTCTTCTGATGTTCTTACCTGTTCATAGGATCACATAGGTTGGAAGCAGATGGATACCACTTCACACACACACACACAAGCCAGACTGACGTAGATCACCCCACAAGTGTTTTCATCACCGTGATAATGTACATTTCAAGTCTCTGGTTTTTTTGGCCACTGTGTGACACAGAGTGTTGGACTGGATGGGCCATTGGCCTGATCCAGCATGGCTTCTCTTTTGCTCTTTAGGTTACTGGCTTTTAATCCAAGCTGCCTGTCCCATGGTAATAAAATCAGTGGTCTGGAAGGACTTCTAAAACGTAACAGAAAGGGATGTGTGATGAGCTCTCTAACCACTTTTGTCCCCAAACTCTTCCTCCCTCCCCCCCATGCTAAAAAGAGCAGCAAGAAAAGCGGTGGGGAGACGTGCGCAGACACACCGCCGTTGTGGCATTTTGATTACGGTAGACTAGTATTTACAGCCATCTTGTCATTGTGCCACTGTTGACCCTTGAAGCCCGAAGATGTATTTTGTGCTTTAACCAGGGGAAAGTCTGGCCGGTAACCCTCAAATAACTAGTCTCGCTCAGCCCTGTTCCTGTGGCAGTTGATTTGCTTGAGGCACAAGGGTGATGCGGGAACTACTTTGGCGCAGGACAAATGAGTATAGGTGGTGGAACGGGTTACCCCAGCCCGGGAGGAGACCTGTGAGGTAACTTCCATTTTGGTGATCGTTCTGATTAAAAGGTCGCCTTCAGCTCTCTGCCGCGTTTGCTGTTAATTTGGGAGCCAGAAGGGTCTGAGGTATGGATGTGTCGCGATTCGTACTTCAGCAGAAGGTGTGGGATTTTCTCTTTTGTGGTTGGAAAGAGATGCTCGAAAAGCCACCCCTGCTGGCTTCTCAGAGGGAAAGACCTGCTGTGGGTGAGGAGATTAAATACCAGAGAACTTGATACCGGGTAATTTCTTGTCCTTTCATAATAATAATAAATTTTATTTATATCCCGCCCACCCCGCCTAGGCAGGCTCAGGGCAGCTAACAACATATTCAGATAAAAGCTAGACATTAAAACGACCTTAAAAAGTTATACAATAGTTTAAATCAACAGTGTCTTACAAAAACCATTCCAATTTATATAATTTACATAATTTAACAGCAACAGTGATGTTCCTGGCGCTACTCTGTCTATTTGTATAATGGCAAAGATCACTAAATAGAGTCACTTTGGTGGGTCATCAGTTCGGCCATCCTTTGTCAGCAGTCTGCGAAGGCCTGCCTAAAAAGGACGGTCTTGCAGGCCCTGCGGAATTGGTCTAGGTTCCGCAGAGCCCACACCTCTTCCGGGAGCTGGTTCCACAGGCACGGAGCTGCAACGGAGAAGGCCCGTGCGCGAGTGTTCTGCGATTTCGCCTCCTTTGGCCCAGGGATAGTCAGCTTGTTCTTCCCTGCTGACCTCAGTGCTCTTTGGGGCTCGTATGGGGAGAGACGGTCCCTCAGGTAGGCAGGTCCTCGACCATATAGGGCTTTAAAGGTAATGACCAGCACTTCATAGCGAACCCAGTATGTAACTGGCAGCCAGTGCAGTTCGTGCAGCCTTGGCTGTATATGCTCCCACTTTGGGAGTCCTAGTAACAGCCTGGCCGCTGCGTTCTGCACTAGTTGCAGCTTCCAGGTTCGACACAGAGGCAGCCCCATGTAGAGGGCATTACAGTAGTCCAATCTTGAGGTGACCATCGCATGGATCACTGTTGCTAGGTCCCGACGCTCCAGGAAATCAGATTACTGTTGCTAGGTCCCGACGCTTTCAGGGGGGGGAAATCAGATTATGTTCTTGCTTTCATTAAGGCTTGGACATGTTTGGTGAGTTTGAGCAACATCGAGGGCCCAGAAGTTCTTGTATTGAGAGAAAGGGAGAAAAAGACTTCTTTCTCTCCTTTCCCCATCCCATGCATAATCTCGTCAACCTCTCGTCACCCCGCTGTCGACGTTTCTCCAAGCCAAAGAGCCCGAAGCGTTTTAACCTTTCTTCATAGGGAAAGTGCTCCAACCCTTTAATCATTCTGGTTGCCCTTTTCTGCACTTCTTCCAGTGCTATAATATCCTTTTTGAGGTGCAGTGACCAGAATTGTACACAGTACTCCAAACGAGGCCGCATCAGCAGCATCATGATACTGGCTAATCTGTTTTCAGTTCGCTTCCTAATAATTCCCAGCGTAGCGTTGGCCTTTTTTTATTGCAGTCGCACACCGTTTCGACATTTTCAGTGAGTTCTTTACTACGACTCCAAGATCTCCCCCTTGGTCCGTCTCCAACAGTTCAAACCCCATCAAGTTTATAATTAGGATTTTTTGGCCCCAGTGTGCGTTACTTTGCGCTTGGCCACGTTGAACCTCATCTGCCCCGTTGACGCCCACTCACCCGGCCTCAACAGATCCCTTTGGAGTGCCTCACAATCCTCTCTGGTTCTCACCATCCTGAACAATTTAGTGTCACCTGCAAACTTAGCCACTTCACTGCTTACTCCCAACTCCAACTGAGTAGAGTTGTAGGGCTACCTTTTAGCAAGGCCGTCATCCGTGGATCCCTTTGAGCACGGCCTCTGCGTTTGTGCTGTTCAGACCCGTTCTCTCTTTCGAAAGCCTTTTCCCAGCGTACATTGTGTCTTCTCCCCGAGAGAACTGGCACCTTCTCTGACTGATGCTTCAGCCTCACAATGGGCCCCTTTGTGTGGCCGAGAAATCCAGCGGAGGGAGGGCCGGGCACCACCTGTACTGATCTTTGCTTTGTGCTCCTAATCTGATGTCAGTGTTGGGTGTCAGGAGGAGACGGACACGAACTGGGTGGGCCTCAACTCCACGGCTGCGGGAGCTCAAGGTCCAGATGGCTCATCTTCTCCATCTTAAATAGCAACACCGGGAAAGCTGTTCCGGCCCAAACCCTGCTTCTGTGAGCTGTGAGCAGTGTAGGTGTGAATAAGAAGGATCCTCCTTTATAGGGGCTTGTGGCCCCTTAAAAGATGGACAGGGTTGGATACAGTTGGGGATCTTTTGTACCTTTTCTGCCAACTGCACAAACTCGGTCCTCTGTCAGCAGGCAGATGGGGAAGGAGGGGAGGCTTTGCTGCAAAGAAAAATTAGGAAGTATGACCAGCAACGCCAGCTGCTGTGGCTCACATTTTAAAAATAGCACTTAGCCGGTGCTACGTTTGTGCTTCGAGGGAGGGTGGATGTGACACAAGAGCTGCATGCATTCATAATGCGTTCAGGCAGGCCTGAACCTTTTCAATTATTTGTGGCAGCATGAGCCAGTACAATAGAAAGAACGGGATATTCAATAAGCAATAAAGTTGGATTAGGGTTGTAGAACCGATAAGAAATCATACGCTGACCATATGCTGAACATGAGTCAACAGTGTGATGCGGTGGCTAAAAAGGCAAATGGAATTTTGGACTGTATCAACAGAAGTGTAGTGTCCAGATCGCATGAAGTGATGGTATCGCTTTGCTCTGGTAAGACCTCACCTGGAGTCTTGTGTTCAGTTTTGGGCACCACATTTGAAGAAGGATCTAGACAAGCTGGAACGAGTCCAGAGGAGGGAGACGAAGATGGTGAGAGGTCTGGAGTTGCTGGGCATGTTTAGCCTGGAGAGGAGGCAGCTGAGAGGTGATACGATCACCATCTTCAAGTACTTAAAGGGCTGTTCTATAGAGGATGGTGTGGGATTGTTTTCTGTGGCCCCAGAAGGTAGGATCAGAACCAATGAGTTAAAATAGAATCAAAAGAGTTTCCAGCTCAATATTAGGAAGAACTTCCTGACCGTTAGAGCGATTTCACAGTGGAACAGGCTTCCTCCTCGGGAGGTGGGTGGGCTCTCCTTCCTTGGAGGTTTTTCAAAAGAGGCTAGAAGGCCATCTGACAGCAATGAAGATCCTGTGAATTCAGGGGGAGGTGTTTGTGAGTTTCCTGCATTGTGCAGGGGGTTGGACTAGATGACCCCGGAGGTCCCTTCCAACTCTATGATTCTAAATCTAAAAAGAGAACTGGAGTTGGAGCACCTCTGCAACGAAAGGCAGAAGGGTCAACGACTTTTCAGTTGAAAAAAGATACAGATGGGGGGTGGGGTGGACATAGATATTGGTAAAATTATGCATGGGGTGGAGAGAGGTGAGAAAGAGAACTTTTTCTCCCTCTCCTAAAATATTAGAACTTGAGATCCAATGAGGATGATGGGTAGTAGGTTTAGGGTGGGTGGACAAAATAAAATGACTACCTTACACAGGTCAGGGCACTGCGAGAGCTCGTACAGTTCTGCAGGGCCTGTAAGACGACACTCTTCCACCAGGCATTTGCAGGTTAGATCACTGGCTACTGTAAACAGGCTTCCTCGGGAGGCGGTGGGCTCTCCTTGGAGGTTTTTCGACAGAGGCTAGATGGCCATCTTACAGCGATGAAGATCCTGTGAATTTAGGGGGAGGGATTTGTGAGTTTAGAGCGGTTCCTAAGTGGAACAGGCTTCCTCGGGAGGTGGTGGGCTCTCCTTCCTTGGAGGTTTTTCAACAGAGGCTGGATGGCCATCTTACAGCGATGAAGATCCTGTGAATTTAGGGGGAGGGATTTGTGAGTTTAGAGCGGTTCCTAAGTGGAACAGGCTTCCTCGGGAGGTGGTGGGCTCTCCTTCCTTGGAGGTTTTTCAACAGAGGCTAGATGGCCATCTGACAGCGATGAAGATACTGTGAATTTAGGGGGAGGTGTTTGTGGGTTTCCTGCATTGTGCAGGGAGCTGGACTAGATGACTCTAGAGGTACCTTCCGACTCTATGATTCTACTACAGTCTCCAAAAAATATCTGGACCATTAAGATCTGCTTTACACAGAACACCTTGCTGGAGTCGCAAGACAACATAGTTAAGATCATAGCACCTGAAATGCCAATTTCTATGTTTTAAATGGTTTTTACTGTTTTTTGTGGTATGTTGATACTCATGCATGTGCATGACCATATAAGCCCCCCTGAGCCTGCCTCAGCAGGGAGGGCGGGATACCAATTGAATTAAATAAATAAATAAAAGAAACAGTGATTAAAATGTGGACATTGCTGCCACAGGAAGAAATAGCTGTAAAAGGGAACTAGATAGATGAATAGAGGCTCAGCCTTATCAGGCTACTTAGACATGGTGACTGAGGGGAACCTCCACATTCAGAAGCACTAATTGAAGCCTAATTGAGCCAGGAGGCAACATCAGGGGAAGGCCTCAGCCTCTCTGCCCTGTGGTTGGCCCTCCAGAGGAACTGGCTGGCCACTGTGTGAGACAGGAGGCTGGACTAGATGCACCCTCCCTGGTCTGACCCAGCAGGGCTCTTCTGATGTTCTTCTCAGGGGAAGTCCTCAGCCTCTTTGCCCTGTTGTTGGCCTTCCAGAGGAACTGGCTGGCCACTGCGTGAGACAGGATGCTGGACTAGATGAACCCTCCCTGGTCTGACCCAGCAGGGCTCTTCTGATGTTCTTCTCAGGGGAAGGCCTCGGTCTCTCTGCCCTGTTTTGGCCCTCCAGAGGAACTGGCTGGCCACTGTGTGAGACAGGAGGCTAGACTGGATGGACCCTCCCTGGACTGACCCAGCAGGGCTCTTCTGATGTTCTTCTCAGGGGAAGGCCTCAGCCTCTCTGCCCTGTTGTTGGCCTTCCAGAGGAATTGGTTGGCCACTGTGTGAGACAGGAGGCTGAATTAGATGGACCCTCACTGGTCTGAGCCAGCAGGGTTCTTGTGATGTTCTTCTCAGGGGAAGGCCTCGGCCTCTGTGCCCTGTTGCTGGCCCTCCAGAGGAACTGGTTGGCGTCTGTGTGACCTAGCAGGGCTCTCCTGATGTTCTTCTCAGGGGAAGGCCTCAGCCTTTCTGCCCTGTTGTCAGCTGCCCAGAGGAACTGGTTGGCCCCTGTGTGTGACAGGAGGCTGCCTCTACCCATGTAGGGAGGGCGTGTCTAGTCCGGGGGTGGCCAAACCTGCTTAACATAAGAGCCACATAGAATAAACACAGGCCTTGAATTCAGCAGGGGCTCACAGGAGCTCTGTTCCTGAACCTTTCTGTGGGTTCCCCCTTTTCATCTCCACCTATCTTGTCCATTGAATAGGAGGTGCAGCTGCATAGCAATCCCTGGAGCTCCAAGCCACCAGGAGCTTTGCCACACCCCCAGCAGCCCTCATTAAACCCTGGAGAAGCCCACGCCACCTGTTCTCCACTGATTTTGGGTAGCAGGTGGCTTGCTGGCCTTTTGACTGTGGGGGGGGAGCGAGGAGAGCCTCTGGCAAGCGAGGCCTTCTTGGGCTGGCTGGATCTCTAGCCAGCCCATGCAGGCCTCGCTTGCCTAGGGCTCTCCTTTCTTGCAGTCGGGTTGCTTTTGGCTGGGGGGGGGGCGGCATATGCTAATGAGTTATGCTAATGAGCTCCACCACCTATTTTTCTACAAAACAGCCCCTGGAGGGCAGTCCTGTTCTCACCCTCACGTTGTTAGAGCTTGGAGTCGATCCCAAACTCCGCTTGGTCCTCCGTGATCTTCGGGGGAGAACGTTCAAGCGAGCAAGGAAGAAAGGCAGCAAAAGAAGCCAAGAAGGAAACCAACCCCCACCAGGCCCAAGGCTCAACCAGACCTCGTACTTCCTCTCACAAGAAGCCACACAGGAAATACATTTGTTGAAATGCACCAGACCGAGCTGCAGACCCAATTTCCAGTCCTCGGCCCTCTCCTGGGTGGGTGGAAAGAAGAGCTTCCACGGGGCGATGATGTGACGGCAGGAACCCGGGACCATGGGGTCGCGGATCAGGTAAGCCCACTTAGATGTGGTGCTGCGAGCCACGGAACGGAGGTACCCGTTTCTGTCTACTGTGATCTTTACGCAGGGTGAAAAGTGAAGCTCCATCGCCGGTCCTTTAGAACAGTGGTCTCCAGCCTTTTTGGCACCAGGGACCGGTTTTGTGGAAGACAATTTTTCCAGGGACCGGGGTGGGGGGGATGGTTTTGGGATGATACAATTGATAGTTTGGGGATGATACTTTATTTCTGTTAGTTTGGCATGGTGGTCAAGTGTGCAGACTCTTATCTGGGAGAATCGTGTTTGATTTCCCACTCCTCCACTTGCACCTGCTGGAATGGCCTTGGGTCAGCCGTAGCTCTTGCAGAGGTTGTCCTTGAAAGGGCAGCTTCTGTCAGAGCTCTCTCAGCCCCATCCAACTCACAGGGTGTCTGTTGTGGGGGAAGAAGATAAAGGAGATTGTGAGCCGCTCTGAGACTCTGTCCTTGAAAGGGCAGCTTCTGGGAGAGCCCTCTCAGCCCCACCCACCTCACAGGGTGTCTGTTGTGGGAGAGGAAGGTAAAGGAGATTGTGAGCTGCTATGATTCTTTGAAATTTGGAGTGGAGGGCAGGATATAAATCCAATGCCTTCTTCTTATTATTATTATTATTATTACTACATTGTAATATATAATGAAATAATTATACAACTCATGGCCCATTTGCTAACAGGCCACGGACCGTACTGTTCCACGGCCCAGGGGTTGGAGACCTCTGCTTTAGATGGAAGGAAACCCGAGATATTCTACAGCACCAGGGATTTGAGGGATGGGCTCTCCATGTCTTCTGAGCTTGCAGGAGACCAACGCTTCAGTAGGGTTGCCAAGTCCAATTCAAGAAATATCTGGGGACTTTGGGGGTGGAGCCAGGAGACTTTGGGGGTGGAGCAAGGGTGTGACAAGCACAACTGAACTCCCATCACATTTAAAGGGACCGCACACCTTTTAAATGCCTTCCTTCCATTGGAAATAGTGAAGGATAGGGGCACCTACTTTTGGGGCTCATAGAATTGGAACCCCTAGTCTAATCATTTTGAAACTTGGAGGGTACTTTGGGGAGAGGCAAATATGGTGCCTCTACCTCAAAAAACAGCCCCCTTCTGAGCCCCAGATACCCGCAGATCAATTCTCCATTATACCCTATGGCACTCTGTTGCCATAGGGAATAATAGAGTGCTCAGCAGACATTTCCCTCCACCCCTGATGACCCTGAAGTAGGGGGAGGACCTCCAAACCAGGGGATGCCCTGCCCCCCAACTGGGGACTGGTAACCCTGCACTTCAGTTAGGCCCTGCGTTGCTGGTTTCCATGACAATATCGCTGTTCCAAGTGAAGAAGAAGATATTGGATTTATATCCCGCCCTCCACTCCGAAGAGTCTCACAGCGGCTCACAATCTCCTTTCCCTTCCCCCCCACAACAGACACCCTGTGAGGTGGGAGGGGCTGAGAGAGCTCTCACAGCAGCTGCCCTTTCAAGGACAACTTCTGCCAGAGCTATGGCTGACCCAAGGCCATGCTAGCAGGTGCAAGTGGATGAGTGGGGAATCAAACCTGGTTCTCCCAAATAACAGAGCTACTGCTGATCTAAGGCCATTCCAGCAGGTGCAAGTGGAGGAGTGGGGAATCAAACCTGGTTCTCCCAGATAAGAGAGCTCTGGCTGACCCAAGGCCATTCCAGCAGCTGCAAGTGGAGGAGTGGGGAATCAAACCCGGTTCTCCCAGACAAGAGAGCTCTGACTGACCCAAGGCCATTCCAGCAGCTGCAAGTGGAGGAGGGGGGAATCAAACCCAGTTCTCCCAGATAAGAGAGCTCTGGCTGACCCAAGGCCATTCCAGCAGGTGCATGTGGAGGAGGGGGGAATCAAACCCGGTTCTCCCAGATAAGAGAGCCCTGGCTGACCCAAGGCCATTCTAGCAGCTGCAAGTGGAGGAGGGGGGAATCAAACCCGGTTCTCCCAGATAAGAGAGCTCTGGCTGACCCAAGGCCATTCCAGCAGGTGCAAGTGGAGGAGGGGGGAATCAAACCCGGTTCTCCCAGATAAGAGAAGTATGGCTGACCCAAGGCCATTCCAGCAGGTGCAAGTGGAGGAGTGGGGAATCAAACCTGGTTCTCCCAGATAAGAGAGCTATGGCTGACCCAAGGCCATTCCAGCAGCTGCAAGTGGAGGAGTGGGGAATCAAATCCAGTTCTCCCTGATAAGAGAGCACTGGCTGACCCAAGGCCATTCCAGCAGGTGCAAGTGGAGGAGTGGGGAATCCAACCCGGTTCTCCCAGATAAGAGAGCTCTGGCTGACCTAAGGCCATTCCAGCAGGTGCATGTGAAGGAGTGGGGAATCAAACCCGGTTCTCCCAGATAAGAGTCCTCTACACCAAACTGGCTCTCCACTGCCTGGATTGCTGGTTGAGACTTAACCGCCTTAGGGAGGCCCAAGATCTTTCTGTGGGATGAAGGGCTCTCTGCTGAGTGTGGGTTTTGGCCAAGGGAAACGGCGTGGTGGAATTTGAGGTTGGGGGAGAGAGAGGGGGAAACTCTTCTGCCCTGAAATCTTAAAAAAAAAAAAAAGGCTCACGGCTGCAATTACTGGCAAACCAATTATATGACCATTTCAAAAAGTGCACAATAAAGGGTAAAAAAAGATTTCGTACATGTTTGTTCACTTTGACCCAACCTTAAGAGCTTCTACCAGCTTCGCAATGCCATTATACATTTTGCAAAAGAGCAGAGCTTCAGAATTCTTAGCAATGGTGCCATTGCTTCTAGAAGCTCTTACGTGAAACAGGGGACCAAGTACAACCCTGTCGCGTTCTGTATGTGTCGGGTTGCCAAGGCCAAGGCAAGAAATATCTGGGGACTTTGGGGTGGAGCCACGAGTCTTTGGGGGTGGAGCCGGGAGACATTGGGGGCAGAGCCAGGAACAAGGGTGTGACAAGCATAATTGAACTCCAAGGGAGTTTTGGCCATCGCATTTAAAGAGACAGCACACCTTTTTAAATGTCTTCCTTCCATAGGAAATAATGAAGGATAGGGGCACCTTCTTTTGAAGCTCATAGAATTGGACCCCCTGGTCCAATCATTTTGAAACTTGGGGGGTATTTTGGGGAGAGGCACTAAATACTATACCGAAAATTTGATGCTTCTAACTAAAATAACAGCTCCCCCAGAGCCCTTGAAACCTCCAGATCAATTCCCCATTATACCCTATGAGAATCAATCTCCACATAGGGAATAATGAAGTGCTCAGCAGACGTTTCCCTCCACCCCCCACCCCCCATTTCTGGCAACTCTGAAACGAGGGATTGGCCTCTCTACTCATGAGTTGCTGCCAACTTCTTCCAAGTAACACAGACACACCATCCCAAGAGGAAGCCTTTCAGTTGGAGACTGAAGCCTCCGGAGGTGGCAAGTCACATGATGGCTGTGGGGGCGGGGTTCCCCCCCCCCGCCGGCCAGCTGACTGGGGGCAGGAAGGAGCCTGGGAAAGCAGAAGAACCCCCGCTGGGACCTGGGGATTGGCAAGGCTATGTATGTGCCTGGCTGCACTGGACTGTTTCATCTTATGTCTTTGAGGACACATTGGAGCATTGGACTCCTCGGAGCCTTTTGGATAAATTGGCGTTGATTCGCCTTTTGGGAGACTTGGGGGTGAGGGCGTGGCTAGTGTTTCTTTTTGTGATTAATCTCACTTGTTATTTCTTTATTGTGTTCTATTTATAAAGCACGGTCAGGTTTTGTGCATAATTTGGGGCTGGTTTTTCGCGGAGGTTCTTACCCTTCTCCTGCCCCACCTGGGGATTGGCCACCCGAGAGAGGTCAAATGAGTAGTAAAGAAGAAGAAAGAGGAGAATCTTAAACCTAGGGTTGCCAACCTCCAGGTGGGGTCTGGAGAGCTCTTCCAGCTAATTTCCAGACAACCGAGCTCAGTTCCCTGGAGGAAATGGCTGCTTCGGAGGGAGGGTAGACGCTAGGGCACTGTTCCCCATGGAAGCCCTCTTCAGGCCCCACCCCCAAATCTCCACAAATTTCCCAAGCCGGACTTGGCAACCCTACCAAAGCCCCAGCTTCACCAAATCCCAGGGCTTTTGGGGGGCAGGAACGCACTGGAATGCAGTTCCAGCTGGCTTGGCATCAGGGTGTGTGGCCTGATAAGCAAATAAGGTCCTCCTGGACTTGTTTTACAGGAAAAGCCCTGTACAGAACAATGATGGTGTCAGGGGGTGTGGCCTAACATGCAAATGAGTTCCTGCTGGCCTTTTTCTACCTAAAAAGCCGTGTGAGACAATGGTGCCATCAGGGGGTGTGGCCAAATATGCAAATGAGTTCCCGCTGGGTGGTTTCTGCAAAAGTCATGCACGAAACAATGGTGATGTCAGCGGTGTGGCCTATTATGCAAATGAGTTCCTGCTGGGCTTTTTCTGCAAAAAAGCCATGTGTGGAACAATGATGACATCAGGGGGTGTGGCCTAACATGCGAATGAGTTCAGGCTGAGCTCTTTCTACAAAAAAAGCCCTGCGTGAAACAATGGTGCCATCAGGGGGGTGTGGCCTGATATGCAAATGAGTTCCTGCTGGACTTTTTCTACCAAAGAGCCTGACAATTCCTAGACAGCTCTGAGCCCACTGTTCGTTCTCACCTCCCCAGGGAAAACCCCCAGAAGATCTTTGACCTGTTTGTTGAAGCTGCCTGCCCCACATCGACGGATTATGGTGAGTCTTCTTTGTGGTCAAGGAAAATACAAGAGTGTGATGAGGGAGCCTTCAAGCTCAGCACTGAACGTCTTGGAAGCAATCAGTGGATTCATTGGGGATTGGCTTGTCTGTAGGCAGCCCCATAGCGGAGGCGGAGGGGGCTGTAGGAGGGGGGGCCATAGGGGTGAGAGCAAGAAGCTGAGACGCTGAGGGGGCCACCTCTCTCCCTCCACCCTCCAGTGTGATTCAAATTGCACGTAAGCTCAAGTTTCCCTTCCACCTTTCCTGGAGCTCAGCCTGCAGTGATCAACTTCCAGTTGGGTTAGAACGGATAAAAGGAAGTCCTTCACCCAAAGGGTGATTAACATGTGAATTCACTGCCACAGGAGATGGTGGCAGCTACAAGCATAGTCAGCTTCAAGAGGGGATTGGATAAAAATATGGAGCAGAGGTCCATCAGTGGCTATTAGCCACAGCATATTATTGGAACTTTCTGGGGCAGTGATGCTCTGTATTCTTGGTGCCTTGGGGGGCGGCAAAGTGGAAGGGCTTCTAGCCCCACTTGTGAACCTCCTGATGGCACTTAGGGGTTTTTTGGCCACTGTGTGACACTGAGTGTTGGACTGGATGGGCCACTGGCCTGATCCAACATGGCTTCTCTTACGTTGTTATGTTCTTAACTTTTGGGATCTGCCCGCCCACCCACCCACCCAACTCTGCTCAGAGTGCTTAAGAGGAGAACTACCTGCCTCATGGGCTGGTAGGGTTGCCAAGTCCAATTCATTTGGTAATAAACAATTTTTATTAGTAACATATGGAAGCAAAACTATATCTACATCTTATAAAGACTTAAAAAAGAGAAATTCTTCTACCCCATATCTTACTTTTCCCCCACCCCTCCCCCCATTACTTAAAAAAAACAAATATTAAAGGTACCTTTAACTATTAAAAAACCAAAAATTATACTTTTGTTTAAAAAAAATGAAAATCATTATCAAAAATTGTCCAATGTCTTTTTATTTTCCACTCTTTTTCTATGTATCTTGTGAACTTCTTCCACTCCAACTTAAAAAGCTCCAAATCATAGTCTCTTCATTTTCTTGTTAATTTGTCCATTTCACTCCATGACATAACTTTTATAATCCAGTCCCATTTCTCTGGTATTTTTTCTTGCTTCCACAGCTGCGCATACAATGTCCTAGCAGCTGAGAGCAAGTACCATATTAAAGTTCTATCTTCTTTTGCAAATTTTTCCATTTGTAATCCCAGCAGAAAAGTCTCTGCAACTTTGTTAAATTCATATCCCAAAATCTTAGAAATCTCTTGCTGAATCATTTGCCAAAACATTTTAGCTCTTTCACAAGTCCACCACATATGGTAGAAAGAACCTTCATGCTTTTTACATTTCCAGCACCTCTGGCATCTTGTTGTTCATCTTTGCTAATTTTTTTAGAGTCATGTACCATCTATACATCATCTTAAAACAATTTTCTTTAATACTTTGACATGTTGCAAGTTTCATAGAATTCTTCCACAAATATTCCCAAGATTCCATCTTTATTTACATTAATTGCCCATTTTATCATTTGAGATTTCACTACGTCTTCTGTAGACCATTGTAAAAGTAATTTGTATACTTTTGAAATAAATTTCTCATTATCTCCGAGCAGAACTCTTCCCATTTCTGTTTGTTCTTTCCTTATTCATTCGGTTTTAATATCATTCTCCACCAAACTTTTTATTTGTTGCATTTGAAACCAATCATATTTGTAACTCAATTCTTCAGCAGTTTTCAGTTCTGTTTTTCCACTTTGTATTTTTAATAGCTGATTACATGATAGCCATTTTTCTTCGGCTGTTTTAGCCGTTATCTTTATCACTTCGGCTGGCACTATCCATAAAGGTCTCCTCTCATCACCATATTTCTTATACTTTATCCATGTATTTAATAGATTACTTCTTATATAATGGTGAGAGAAAAGACCATCCATCCTCTTTTTTCCATAATACAAGTATGCATGCCAGCCAAATTTATTTCCGT